>NC_054706.1:66906920-66943699 GCF_016097555.1 Gigantopelta aegis
ATAATTGTCACATATATAAAGAACATTATAAATACTTATCATAAATAGTTAGGGTTTGGGTTAGTGACAGTGCCAAAGGAAAGTCCTTACCTTTTGAGCAATGAAATACAAAAATCTAATTAGTTAATAAAAAATTTAAACAAATTATGAAAAGTATAATAAAATATCAACTTACTCGTTTGCGCTTTCGCTTTTTCAACACAGATCTTGGAGTTGACGAGAGTAGCGGTTTGCCGATTTTTTTATCTATAAGAGTCTTCGATGAAATGGACGGTACTGCAACTGGTGTAAGTCTTGGTATCCATTTAATTGAAAATTGGTTACTCAAACCTCTGTCAATGAAACAATTGTCTTTAAAATGTTCGGAACAAATTGTGGTGTGGGCCGATGGTCCTTTCCAATGTGCTCGGGTAGCATTGACGAATGCCGTCCACTTTGCCCTAAAGTACCGATCAGTAGGAAATAAATGAAGGCTAATCCCTTCTTTTACCCCATAACAATTGGAACAATTTGCAACACAGCACCGTTTGACCATTGTTACAATTTATACAAACTTAACAAAGCCCTATTGTCCTCATCAAATTGTTCACTTCCCACTCGACTGCACAGTGCAGTAGCCACGAGGCAAGAACGTGGCTTTTGTTTTCCCCTCCCCCCCCCCCCCCCCCCCCCCCCCCCCCCCCCGTGATGTCACAGGTAAGGGCAGATAAGCCATGCAGGTTTTTCGTTGATCGCTTTTCGGCTGTTGTTTTAGTCACTTTTAAAAATTAATAGTGCTTTATCGGCAACACTTTATTTTATATATATATTTTTTTAAGAACATCTAATAGGGTTATTAACTATTTTTAATAACAAATAGCACCCTTGTTTATCATTCGTGGTATCCTTTAAAGACAATGAAAAGGCAGCTTTTGCTGCCAAGTCTGCTTTGAGTTAGCCCCGACCATGTCAGTTTTGTAGCCCGAGTACTCTTCCGTTCGAGAGCTATAGTCCTTCCCACAGGGTATGTCTTTTTTCATACTATGGAATTTATTACAAGTTATTTATTTCTCAGCCGATTGTTTTCTATATTGCACACATTTAAAAAAAAAAAAAAAATTGTAATTTCCAAAACATTTTTACTTTTAAACTTACGTCAAACCAAACTGAAATTATTTACAAAAAAAAAAAAATTCTAGGAGGATGGGACGGACTATATAGCTCAGTTGATTGAGTCCTCGCTTGAGGTGCTTATGTAGGAACAAATCACCCTGGTTCATCCATTCAACTTATTGGGGGTTTTTTCTCGTTCCAACCAGTGTACCACAACTGGTCAAAGACCGTGGTATGTGCTTTCCTGTCTGTGGGAAAGTGCATATAAGAGAACCCTTGTTGTATTAGGAAACATGTAGCTGGTTTCCTCTGATGTTTTGGCGTCGTTAAACAAAATAAACTTTAACAGACTAGATGGCTATTTGGACGGTTATGACCGTAACCGTCCAAATACGCCTAGCTCTCGAAAACAGCAAAGTACTCGGGTTATCCAATGTTGGTGTTCCATACAGTGGTTTTTTAAACATCAGCTTCATTCTGTCAAGCCATTTCTGGTAGAGTGGCAGTCCTTCTATAGTCGGTGCTGGAAGAATGAGGTGGTCTTGTGACGTGCTTGCATCGGCCACACACATTTAACTAATTCTTCATTTATTTTAAAGAAGGACACGCCTCCTTGGTGTGAATATTTCCAGTGTACATTGACAGTGCGTTATATTTTGCTGGAGTTTAATCATTTGAAGACGTCGAGAAAAAGATATATTTGGTAACAGAAATGTAGTAAAACGTATTAGATTCCACGCAGAATCAATTTTAAAGTTTTAAAGACATTTTGATTTAAATATCCGACTACTCTCAAAAGAATTTAAGGGTCAGACGATATTTTCGACATTATTTTCTGAATGTCAATTATATTAGCTAGACCATAATGTCACGCATGGTATTGTTCCATTTTGACGAAAGTGGGTCTAAGCAACCCATAAATGAATTAAAATCCACTGTCATTGACACTGTCGACTAGTTCTAATGGCAAAAACATGCTTACATTTGCACGTAAATTAGGGCGAAAGCGAAAAGTCTGCTAAGTGCCCATAACTTGCTTTTTCACAAAGCGCTTCATTTGCACGCTTTGCACGTGTATTCCATGTTCCCAATGCTGAATTTCCGTATAATTGGAGCTTGCGTTCGTGTACGGTGCACACTGCAAATTCGACAATGGTACGACTTCAACTGACTATCGAAGATCGAGGAAGGGCTATTGCTTGGCTTCAGGATGGCAATACGCAAAGAAATGTTGCTCTGAGACTTGGTGTCAGTCAGAGTGTCGTTGGCCGACTGTGGCAACGGTACCAAGCAACGAATTCTGTTCGAAATCGTCCACGTTCGGGAAGACCCGAAGCACTACAACTAGAGAGGACCGCTGCATCACCAATATGGCTCTACGTCAACGCACAACCACTGCACGCCGATTACGTGACAATCTGCGGACTGCGAATGGAACTCGAGTGTCTGATCAAACCATACGCAATCGTCTGAGAGCCAATAATCTACGCTGCCGTCGCCAGGCTGTTCGACCACCACTCCTACCACGTCACAGAACGGCCAGACGTCACTGGTGCACGCTTCATCTGCGATGGCAACGTGTTCAGTGGGGTCGAGTGATGTTCACTGATGAGTCCAGGTTTAGTCTTCAGTTCAACGACGGTCGGGTTCGTGTCTACAGACGTCCTGGGGAGCGCTTCGCTGACGTTAACGTTAGACAACGTCACCGGTTCGGTGGTGGCAGCGTCATGGTGTGGGGCGGCATCTCTATCCACCACAGGACCCCCCTCTATGTGGTGGATGGCAATCTGAATGGAATCCGCTATCTGAATGAGATTATTCGGCCGTTGGTTCTCCCTGGCCTTCAGCAGATTGGCGGCGGGGCAGTTCTGCAGGATGCCAATGCCAGACCCCACCGCGCCAGGGTGGTAACGGACTTTCTCAGACAACAAGGTATCGCCAGGATGGATTGGCCAGCATATTCGCCTGACTTGGCCCCAATAGAGCACGCCTGGGACGAATTAGGCAGGAGAGTTCGGGATAACCATGCCCCTCCGGCCAACCTTCATGATCTGTGTCAACTTCTTATGGCAGAGTGGCAGGCCATTCCCCTAGAGTTCTTCAGACGTCTGATCAACAGCATGAGGCAACGATGTGTCTAGTGTATTCGCGCCAGGGGTGGATTCACACACTATTAAACGAATGTTCTAATGTGTAAAATCCATGTTTGACAACCTTCAACTTTGACAGCATGTCATGTGACTTTCTTGTATACAGTGACGTTTATTTGTGGGTTTTTGTAAATATGGAACAATAAATAAAAATGTTGGTGTAGTTTACATCATCAATCTAATACACTCTGAAACTTATTTGGTTATAAATTTTTGACCCTTAAATTCTTTTGAGTAGTATATTACAACATATTTACCTTGATATTTATACTGTATTGTATCGCCACATCTCCTTACACTGTGGTTTTACATAATTGTATCTTTAATGTAAATAATCATATCCATACACTTACATGTAAAGTTTGTTTTATTTAACGACGCCACTGGAGCACACTGATTTTTTTATCTATTGGACGTCAAACATATGGTCATTCTGACACTGTGTTTTTTTTAGAGTAAACCCGCTGTCGTCACATAGGCTACTCTTTTACGATAGGCAGCAAGGGATATTTTATTTGGCTTCCCACAGACAGGATAGCACAAACCATGGCCTTTGTTGAACCAGTTATGGACCACTGGTCGGTGCAAGTGGTTTACACCTACCCACTTGCAAAGCACTCACTCAGGGTTTGGAGTCAGTACCTGGATTAAAAATCCCATGTCTCGACTGGGATCCGAACCCAGTACCTATCCAGCCTATAGACCGATGGCTTAACCACTGCGCCACCGAGTCCGGTACACACTTACATGTAAATTTGTTTAACACTCAAAAGCCGATGTGTTTTTGTAATACACATGGGTTTTAGCGTATCAATAAGTTTTAAATATAAATAATTTATTTTATGTAACTAATGTTTTATTTCAGGTTGTTTGTGCTAAAAGCTAACTGGTAGCTAAATGATCAAATATATTTTAAATAATTAATAATATGTTTTCAGGTCACATAAAATACAGGCTGGTCTTGTATTTAACATATCAATTGTATTTCAGTGCAGGTACTATGAACTGAGTTTAAAGTTCAAGTTTTCCCAAAACAGTGTAATATACAACAGCGTGATGTGTTCATCTTTTTGTCCTATTCTTTAGAATCTGGCATTCATTAACCTTTTAAACCCTGAGTGAGTGCTCCGCAAGGCTCATTCGATAGGTGTAAACCACTTGCACCGACCAGTGATCCATAACTGGTTCAACAAAGGCCATGGTTTGTGCTATCCTGCCTGTGGGAAGCGCAAATAAAAGATCCCTTGCTGCCAATCGGAAGAGTAGCCCATGTAGTGTCGACAGCGGGTTTCCTCTCAAAATCTGTGTGGTCCTGAACCATATGTCTGACGCCATATAACAGTAAATAAAATGTGTTGAGTGCGTCGTTAAATAAAACACTTCTTTCTTTCTTTCATTAACCTTTTATGACCTTACCACTAAATGCACGTTCATGCAGATTTGTTTTCCTTTCACAGAATTTAACAGTCAGACAATAGTTAGATGCGGGTGAAGTCGGAGTTGGAAGTTCTTACAGGTTAGAAATAAAACTCAATCCATTTATAATTGTATTATAATATAGCGGTGTGGTTGTTTGAATGAAAGATATTATATGTTGATAGTCTGGTTATTTGTATAGCTGTAGCTATATTGTATATTTTTACATGTATATCAGCTGGTAACTTGGCTGATATTCACATCGTTACTTTTTCCATTTTCTTTATCATTGAACTATGGATATTTTAAATAAGTAACTTTTTCTTTAATGTTAATGTATGTTGTAATAAGAGCATACAAGAATGTATAGGTTTTACATGTTATGTAATAAGTTATTTATATAGCTTATTTGTTATTTAGGTATTTAGGTTGCTTTGGACTAACCGAGCAGAAACACGCCTTTGTTAAATCCACAGGGTACGTGAAGAGATTAGTAATGTTTAAGACAATTGGATAAAAACAATTTATAAAGTTAAATATTATCTCGCTTTATATATTCTAAAGCCAGTAACGTTAATTAATAAATATTAAATATATTTTAAGTAATAATTATGATTTTGAATAATATATACATTTTGAGTAATATATGTGTTATTTCCCTTTGAGATTTTATGAATTGTAATTTTATATGATGTGTATATATTTGGATTTTATTATACGTGTATATTTAGTAGACATTATATTGTGTTGTATTTATTACAGTGTCGTTATCGCTATCGCGTTTTCACTGAATAAAAGATGGTTCCTGCTGTCAGTTCTCGTTTTCTGTGAACCCTGGTGCAGGGGCTTAATTCACTAAACTGTCGCAACTTTGCGATATCGCAGTGCAATGCTAAATACTTGCAAAGAGGATGTTTTGTTGTCTAGCAGAGCCTAAGAGAGATTTGGGCCCCTGATTGGTACATTTTTGTGCTGGGGTATCGTTAAACAGTCATTCATCCATCCATTCGCTTGTTACATACGTTTTGCAACAGGTCGTTAGATAAATGTATCCAACAATCAATCAGTCAACCATTTGAAGGTTCAAGCACGACTGTCTTGTCACATCGCCGAGATTCCCCGGTGGATGTGTCCAAGACAGACGAATCTAGCAACAGCCACTTGTGTAGTATTTTCTATATACATTGATATATCTAAAAATTGGTGTTGGTCATGTTGCTTTTTTTCTTATGCAGTTCAGTATACCATCCCAAACCATAGAATCGGAGGATATGTTTAATAACTTGTTATCAATATGTCTTGGTGGCTTTACTCAATAAAACGCCATGTACAGTTTGAAAAGAGGAACTTTTTTCGAAGGACTTGCCTTTGGCACTATCACTAACCCTAACCCTAACTCTATTTATTATAAGTATTTATAATGGTCTTTATACGTTACAGTGCCAAAGGAAAGTCGTAGGGTTTTTTTCAACCGAGGGTCATTTTTCTACGGAGAATACCGAGTCTTTTGCCGTAGAAAAGTGACCCCCGATCGGTATTCTAGGGGGTCCAAGTACCACTGGGATGCGACCTCAGTACGTATAAGCTTTACAATGGTTTAACAATCAAGTCAACTACACCTGTTGTTTATTACAAACACTTAACATACCGTCTTTCTCCGTCATCTTTAGATTTTCATTCCTGCCAGTATTACTGCGCTGTTTTCTTTATCTTGCAGAACACCTAAAAATAACATACAGAAGGAAATATAATTGCGCATAAACAAGTAGTGCACAAAAGCAAGTTACGATACTATTTAATCTCAATCAGGAAATACATTTATCTGTACTTATGTTCATGATTTCAAGGCATATAATAAAGAATCAGGCGGATTATAATGTGTAAGAAGAGGACAAATTGCCAATACAAGTACATAATATTTAACATACATGACAAGAACATGCAATATTATTAACACAGAATATCCTACAGTTAACATATAAAGGGACTATCCTGAGTTTGCAGCCATTGTAACATGTTTCCGACTGACAGACGTTTTTGCGACTACAATTTCATATTTAATACATTTCTTGTTTAGAATACCAGCGTCTGTATATCCAATATGTTTGTGATCGTATACTAATGTTTTTCGTAGCTGTCACTTGCTCATTTTAATCATCACTTATTGTTTTGCATTTACCATAGTTTGACACCCAATAGCCTTTGTATTTTTCGTGCTGGGGTGTCGTTAAACATCTATTCTATTCTGTTGCTCATTTTGCTTCGTAATATATATTGTTTTTGTACGTACGACATTATTGGAAGGTGAAATCGGATTTGAGCTCCTACAAACATTAGGACAACAAACAGCTTGTTTATACAGATGCTGATCGATATTCTATACAATAAATTATCTTTTAACCCTTTAAAGCCCAGTGTACTCAGATGAGTGCATACTTTATAAACACAAACACTATTTGCAAAAATAAAATATTTCTAATGAATAAGTACTGAGAATGTCCATATATGTCTAATATCCTCAAAATTAGTACAATTTACTTGAATGATTAAACTTATATTTGAACAGAGCCAAACATTTAAATGTGTACTCGTTTGAGTACAATAAGCACCTACGGCAAGATGTTTATTTTGTAGTCTTTTCTCTGCACTTATAGATCTGCTACATTGTTCTAATGGTGTGTTAAATAAATTTGATATGTTTTTTTCTGATTGCAACAAATATTTTTAAAATCTGATGTAATAATTACTTTTGTACTCATACGAGTACAGCCCCATGTACTCATATGAGTACATTTAAAAACAAATAAAAAATTAATATTTATTTCAAATATACTCAAACGTGTTTTTAAATGATGCTATGTTTATTCACAAACCAATATTTTATCTGAATTCATGCTAGTTTTGTCACGGGCATTAAAGGGTTAATATGTCATTTTAGTCATCAAAAAGGATCTGTTGGTCATGTCAGTCCGCCTCGTCTGCCGTCATAGACAACAATATGTCTGCAGAAAGTGTCACGATGAACGTTTGTACACCCTGGAAGCTAAATTAAGCAAATACTTTCCAAAGAGACCTTTTATAATTATCCATCCAACAACTTTATTTATAGCTAAGGCACATCTTCGTCTGCTCCCCGGATGTTGGACGTCTAATCGTGTGTTCCATTAAAAAAACACAAAAAAAACAACAACAAAAAATCCCAAACAAAACCCTCACTGCTCAGAACAATCTGTGAAGACTGCGGCCAAATATACTCTGTAAGGTCTGTCCTCCAGACATATGGTTGTCAATCAAACAAGATCCGATGGTTAAGAAATTAAAATGAAACAGATGAGGAGTCGTGCTCGCATCGGTCATACATATATACTTTAATTTATTCTGAAGACGGATCCTCCACCTCAGTGTGAGCACTATCAGTGTACGCTGACAGTACGCCATATTTTGGTGGAGCGCAATCATCTGAAGGAAACTGGAAAAGATATATTTCGATGAAGAAAGGTGATGAAATCATTTTGATTCCATCCTGAACTTCTGTTGCAATTTTATTCTAAATTTTAATTTTATCTAACTGTGATATTGGTATTTTTTGCACAGTTCTTTACACTGTGTTTTATTTAATTCTTGAATTTTTATATTAATATTGATCATCACTTCATGTTTGCATTAACCAAAGTTTGACATTCAGTAGCCAATGTATATTTCGTGCTGGGGTGTCATTCATTCGGATGATGAAATCGGAAGCAAGCAAACATGTCGAGGGGTTAGTGCCAGAACCACTTATCTCCTTTCCACTTCAATCTGAGAAAACTGCACTGAAAACTTTGGAATGCACTTAAAAATCGAAAACTTAACTTTTGCTAAATATTTTGCTTTTAGATGCTAGCAGTTATTTGTTTTAGTATAAACCTTAAAAGTTTTGTCCGCTAATAATAATAAATCATGATGTAATTAGATGAAGAAATATTTAATTTATTCTGGTTCCTGGAACTTGAACACAAACAGCTCCAACCAGCATGCCAGAGCAAGCTATTTTATAAACAGTTTTTCTTACAGTCCAGCACATGTGACAAATTGTGTGAATCTCAAGTCAAGAATAATGTTATCTTGCAGTGAGTCCACGTGGCATACAGTAAACGTTTAATTTCGCAGCAGCTCTGAGACACCTAATTGGGTCTGTGTTGTTAATACTTTGAAAATGTACTGGCGGCAGGAAGTAAATGTAAACAATAACAAATTATCTTTGGATGGCAAACACTGGAAAGGGGCATGGGTGTTTCCAGCTGTGTGCACAGTAACCTTATCCTACACTCAGATGGTAAATTGTACTCCCTGGTATTGTAGCAGGTTGCTAGAAGCTCTTAACAACTTTAGAAAAACAATTTGTCAAACAAAGCATAGCCTTAAAACCAGTATAACAGATATATTTGTTATACTAATTATTACATGAAATGTAAGCTATCATACCAGTTATAACATATATATTTATTACACTAATTAAACACGAAATATAAGCTATCAGAGTAAACTGCACCACCTGTAGTGTTGAGCTACTGACTGAATAAATAATCAACCGTTAAGATAAGTTAATACGTTTAATGATTTTTAAGACACAGTAATTTAACGAAACAAAATGAATACAGGGCCAGTAACTATATTCGGTATTTTTCTTTAAAAGTTTTAACTCGTTCTAAAGTGTCTACGTTTTGACATGTTCTAAAACAAAATTATGTTCTTCAACTTAATGATTTAAACAGCAATTTAGAGAGATTAAAATGACAAATATATTTACAATCAACGTGTAATGATTCCTAGCAGAATGCGCATTTTCGTACGTTTTACAAAAATGCACAAAAATCTCATTGTGTTTAAGATGTTTGCATGCAACATGGGTCAGATGTTACTAAAACAATGTTCAGAAGTTATATGTGATTAAAACTTACTAAAATAATATGACATTAGCAAATAATTACCACAATTCTACTGTCCATGCAAGTAATACTACTAAAGGTACCTGTGTTGAAACCAAAATCTGTCGATTGATGTACTTTAAATTGCACATATATACACTGCCGTATCCGGGTAGCCAGGGATTGGGCACAAGAGGACCTCTTTTTTCACAATACCAACTTTTATAATGCATGTCACCCCATAAAATGTGTAAAAGCAGTGCCCTCTATCTCCACTCCACCCCCAATAAACAATCCTGGTTACCCTAATATGTATATATATATGTATATGTATATATATATATATATGTACATATACATATACATACATACATATATATATATATATATATATATATATATATATATATATATATATATATATATGGCTAGTGAATTGCTAAAATCACCTATTCCATGTTCCATGTTTTTTTAAATCCTCAAACTCTAGGCGTTTGGTGCTTGTGGATAGTTGTGTATCAAGTTTTAACTGTTATTTTTGTTCCACTAAGAATTCAATATGACGCAGGTCGGAAGGTGTGTGTGTCCCGTGATCGTGGCTATTTGGATCTACAAAACAAAGCTGGCTATGACACATCACAACTCGAAACGAATCCGGCAAGTGATATCACATCCTAAGCCCGTGTCTTTCCGCAACGTTAATTTTCAATCCAGACCCTGGCAACCTGATCTGAGAGTTGTTTAAACCATAGTTATCATATGTTGAGGTATTTCAACACTTGGTCTGTAAAATACAAAAGGAAAATTGTTACCAGCATAGTGGCTGCTCCAACAAAACAGCGACAATGTATCATTTATATGCATTTCCCCCATTGGCCAGGTGTAAAACATATCTAAATACAGTTTAATGCATTCGTCATCAGCACTGATCTAGTGCGTGATTAAGTATAATGTTTGTCTAATGCGCTCGTATAATGATATACATGTACACAATACATTTTATTTAAACACACTATAGCAGTAACCACTTTGTTATAATCTCATCATTGGAACATCTGAAATGCTACAATTATTCCAGTTAATGTAGTAATATTTAGATATTTTAGCCCAGAAAATATGAATGTGTATACATTTCAACTACTACAATGAACAATATTTATTATTAGTATGCATATTTATTTTATGCCATTTATATAAAGGGGGTCGCTTCTTCTAACCAATTAGTTATAATATGAACTACCATGAACGGACTCCGATTTAAAGAAAAATACTTGACCTGTATCTACTAATTCATGTTCAACTATATGTCAAATATTATATAATGTCTATAAAATACACATTGACTAGAAAAGTTACAATCCTGTGATGATGCCTTTGAAATAATATAAACTAATTTCCCTCTATGCTAAGTAAATTAAAATATTTTATTGTGTATGGTCATAAAACATTTATCATCTTTGGGCCGGTATCCTTTTTACAATAAACAATTCCTAGGCATTTTCATTTTAAATTGCAACTTAAATTTATTTTTTATATAATATTCAAATTGTCTACAAAATACAGACATAGCTAGATCATAATTTTTAACTAAGGTTGTTGCATATGGGAGCCATGTTTAAAAAAGGAAGAAAGAAAGGAATTTTATATTTAATGACACACTCAACACAACTACAGGTATGTGGTGTCATACATGTGGTTAATGACCACAAATATATTTTAGAGAGGAAACTATGGGCAACTATTTTTTTTATTAGCACCAAGGAAGCTTTAATATATGCATCATCCCACAGACAAGATAGTACATATCATGGTCTGTAACACCAGTTGTGAAGCACTCGCTGGAACGAGAAATAGTCCAATGATTACACCAACAGGGATCGATCCTAGACTGACCGTACACCAGGCCAGCACTTTACTACTGGGCTACGTCCTGCCCCCGGCAAATTAATTTAATTATATTATTTTTTTCTTCTAATACAGATAGTAACTATTCAGACTAAAATAAGGGAAAACAACTTTCCTGTTTAACTAGGTTCTCTGTCTCTGTTTAGTTTATATTTTCTTAACTGCATGTTTCTTCTATAGAACTAAATGAACTCTGCAATCACTTCTTATTAAACTATTTACATAACCGACATTTATTCAGCAACTAGTTAACAACACACATTTTACCACATTCCAGATGTCTAAGAACTAAACACTTCCAGCCCCCCCCCCCCCCCCGCCCCCCATTGTCTGCAGTCCATCTCAGATTATCACAAACGGACCGGTCATCGTGATGCGTAAACAGTCAATTCTAGCTACCTCAGCCAGAGTTGTTATTTCTTTGTAAGCCAAAACATCCAGCCAGAGATTATATAAAACACCTTCGCTGGATGTAAACACTTAGAGCTAGCATATGTCAGCCTGTCATGCGGTATGGCACCTAGGATTCAATCTTCTCAGACAGTTTACAGCCCACCACAATCCAGTGTTGTAAGCTAACGTGTTATGTCTGTCAGCTATTGGTGATACTACAAAATTCTAGAGAGACAGAATAAGGTAGTGCTAAAAACATGGTTTTTGCCTTTTGTGGATATGGACATAAAAGATAATTGGTTTGGATTCTGTTCTTTAAATGCATAAATAAATGATTGGTTTGAATGAGACATTGTGAAATGATAGTACACCTTCCCATGATGCTGACAAGGTGATTAACTAATTTTTGTATAATTCACCATATAATGGGTTCTGGCACTAACCCCTCGATGTACAAGTATTTCGTCTATTTTCATCAGGTAACATGGAGTGGTTTGTATCGAACAGATATATTGATCGCATATTCGTAATAAATCTTCATCCAAGGAAACGGAGATTTGTGCTCTTAAAAATAACAATGTCACCTAGACAGCTAGAAGCTGAAATAATCATGTTTTGTAGAATTTCGTTACAGTTTGTTGGTTATATTGATAGACATATTAAATTTATTTTATATACAAGTATAACTAACTAAAACACTTCAAATCTTAGACATATAAAATATAGGAATAACTATTAATATTATGCATGCACATCAATTAGAAGTGTAGACATTACATAGAAGTATTAGTTGGTAACATTTGTGTTTTAAATGAACATCCTCAAATTATGTAAAATGAGTTGAGTTGCCACTTTAGGCACAAAATGCCCTGGGAAGTACTTTTGTTTTTAAATATGGACTACTGATGCGTCAGTGCTCAGACTAAGTTAAAACCAAATTACTACCTGTTCCACTAATTATAATTTTTTCTACATTTTTAATGTTATTCCTTACTAAATTCTGAGCAAACACAGTTAATTTAACTACTTTTGCAATTTGTGATGGGTATACCATAGGTTATCTGCACTACTTGAGCTAATATGTGTTTAATCGTTCCAGTACAATCAGGTGCGGATTCAGGGGTTTTGTGGAAAGTTGGGGTGGGGTGGGAGGGGGACGGACACGATAAGAGGTATATAAACAGATTTTAATTTTATTACTTATTTTTATTTTTTGATGTTGGGGCGCCTGATAAAATAATATTTCAATTTTACTACCACAGTAAAATTTTACTCGTTTAAGGGCTACTGTTAATAACCAGTATATTAATTCATATTCATTCAAAAATTGCATTTAAAAGTGCACGATTGTTTTTCTTTGGTCGTACCATTTTGATATAACATAACTGAAGGACATGGTTGGCCTTTAGGGATAACTGTCAGGTAGATGATTTAATAGTACTCTTTCCTACTTCAATTTTTAAAAATTCAAATTCCATGCCAATATATTGATTAAATGAAACATGTTTTATTGCTTTAAAAAAAAAAACCCAAATAGATTAGGCACAAGTTTCTTTCCAACTTACAAGGCCTTCTTCATAATACATACATAATCACAACAGTAATATATTTATGCAATTTAAATATGAACACACATGAATATTATTGAAAGAGAGAAAGATGGAAGGAAAGACAGAAAGGAAGTAACTGATGTTATCTGTGTTCGATAGTCTAACAGCAGGTTTGCTAAAAACAGAATATAAACATAATGCATTGCAATCTCATTACATAGAAGCTATTTTACAAAAATGACCATACATTATTTACTAATTAAGGGAAACGCCTCGTGTGTACACACACACACACACACACACACACACACGAGCACCGTTGTGTCGAACTTGCTTTAGTCGATATATCGCTTGTGTCAGTATGACTGGTTGGTCTCGGCAAATACGTGTATTAACTATCTTTTTTTATCTTTTTTTCATCTCGATTTGTTTAAGTCGCTATTAGGCTACGTTTGTGTCGATATATTTTTTTGGTCCCAACGTAGACGTTTATATGGGAAAATGTCTCTATATGTCGATATTATCCTAATATTATGTGCTAAAATAAATAAAATATTTTAAAAAGTAGATATGCATTGTGCTATCTGAAATCAATGTCCTTTCGGTATTTTGAGCATGTAACAAACCATCGAACGAGTTGCCCACAATAGGAAACTATCAGAGATTTTCCGACAGGTGGCGCTTGTGCACTATACACAATTCCGGTTTCTAAATGTGTATTGTCGTAACGCACCGATCAGTATATCCACTTTATTATTCCCGACCTAATTATAAGAATGTATGTGACTGAAGCGTAGAACGGCTAAAATTTTTTTTAATAAGAATGGAAGAAAAAAACAGAAAGAAAGTTTAGTCAAATCGTGGGTTTCCCTACAGTTCTCACAAATTTCTATCAAATATCCATCATACTAAAAACATTAAATGTGTACACATTTGACTGATAATACTTGAGTGTTTGCAATAAAAAACGGTAACACCATTTAATAAAGTTTTAATTTGTAAAACGCCACGTTCCATTCTCCGCTGTTTACTTCCGGGTTCTATTCACTGTTTGTTGTGAAGATATACAGATATACGTGTTTAAAAACACAAATTATTTCTTTGCAGAGTAGTGTAAATTCAATCAAATTTTTCAACATACCCTTGCAGCTTACACAGGGACGTCTCGCGACTGGAGTCGAGAAAACTTCAAAGAGCACCGCCGAATATGTGACTGCCACATACGGATGCCGCAGACCCCTGCGATACCCCCGATTTCCTGGAATCTTAGAAATCCACCGTAGGTAGAAAAATTCGTACGGGGCTCAGTGGATATGTGACTGTAGAATAAGCAAAAAAAAAATTTTACGTTTTTTTTTGTTTTTTAATTTAAAAGTAATAAATAAACTGAACAAATATAAAAATTTCCAATTTCATGATGTTTATGTATATAAATTCTATATTATATTTTGTATTTTATTGTTATGGTAAAATGTTTTTGTTTTTTTTTCGGGGGGGGGGGGGGGGGGATCAGTAGCAAAAACCAAACAGTTTGTTTTGTTATGCCTCAAGTATTTAATTAAATTTCATATTGCAAAACAAGCTCTTCAGTCTTTTTAGAATAACCAAAAATGAAAAGAAAATTAATATTAGTATTACATCTCAGCACATTTTAAATTTAAACAGCCTTCATAAATTTGGCCCAAAGTCATTTTGACACTTGGCCTAAATACTGACTAAATGAGAAGGTAAACCCATGACCACCACACAGGCTACTCCTACCCATGATTACTTTAATTTCAGCATTTTCATTTTCATTTGAGTTATTTGTTTACACCACCATCAGAGCATCCTTTGGTAGTGTTTTTGACAGTAATTTAAGATATGCTTAGTATAAAAAGAAAATGCATCCTACATAAATATTACATCTTACAAAACAGATACTCAACTAGTAGGCCACCTATAGACAGATTAACAAAGGAATAATCAAATTCTTTTTTTAGGTAGGGTCGGTTTCAAGAAACACATTTGTTTACACCTTAATGGGCACACCACATCTTCACCATTGTATGTCTATAAATGTACATTGTATGTTATTTGCATGTCTCGAACAATTTTTTTTTCTTCTTCAAATTGTATATTAAGGGCTGCGGAATAGGTGGGGGCCGATAAGGCCATGGTCTCCTCCTTTTCCCTGTTACTGTGCTCAAAACGCTGGAGATGTCATAGGCCCTATTTTAACATCTGAAATTTAAATTTATTCCGGGTTAGCATGACTCCGAACCCCCACCAACAGGTTCGGGCCCTCAAATACATATATTCTCTCTCACGCACACACACACCACAACCTTCGAACTGACAGCACTCTACTAGTACCCCATCTCCACTTTCAAATACACTCCGCTGCCCCTGTACATAATACAAAAATGTGTGTTGTTTCTGAAACCCTTTCCGTTTAGTTTTGTGAAATTATTGATTAAAATTAAATTAATAAATAAATGAAAAATCACCAACATGATCAATGTCATGGGAAATAGGACGAACCTACCAAAACCCTCCCCCCTCCCCCAAAAGACGTGAACAAAACACAAATAAACAAATGTGCACATAACATACATAAAATGAACAAAATATAATATTTCAACAACATTCTATTTAAGTAACATATAAATAATTAAATTTTTAAAAATACATACACCGAGAATGGATAGGTTGGTTTTCGGCAATGCCATACAAACGTCTCGTTCTCCAGCGATTCGGTTTGTTTTTTGTTGTATTTTGTCATATAATAGATCCGTTATTCAGTCGTTAGCCATTCTTTGTACAATGCCTCTTGTTCGTACAGTGGTGGACAAAGAAATTTTATGCGACCAGTCGCTTCAAATCACACTACCGAACAGCTGTTTAAAGGGGCATAACCACGTTTTTAAACATTAAGGAATATTTTTTACTATTATAGCCGTTTTTGACAACTGAAATCATACTTTACTTTGATTTTATGGTTTAAATTATCAATTTCCGTACATTCGAAGTGTTTTGTGTCATCTTGGTGTTTTTAATATCACAAAAAACATTTCTCATATTTTTAAAAACACACGTGCGTTTGAGAAGTAATAGTAATGGAGTCGAGTTTTAGTCTATTTTTAGAGGGTATTTCACCATTTCAAAGTCACAGATCCGTGTTTCACTCAATTGTGACTTTATCCAATATTACATGTATGTAGATTAACTAAACTTAGTGTTAATTTTCACGAGTTGAAACTAGGGTCGGGCCCTTTAAAGTGTGACTATAGTAACGACGCGTCACAGTTCACGTGTAAGATAAACGAATGAAATTATCTAAACCATTGAACAAAGTACTAAAATGGTTTTATCGAGCTTAACAAAAAACGCTAGCAGACGACGATTGTTAAAGAATGTAACTTTTTCTTCTTTTTTTTTTGGTAGTATGACTCGTGGCTTTGAAAAATTGTGTTTGATAGGTTAACTGATTGCTAATCAACAAAGAAGGCAGCGACCTCGGTGTTTATTCAGTGATAACACTGTTTCCGCTGTGACAAGACAAGACTTTATTTGCTCTCTGGCCGTTGCACAACGGCGTAGGAGGAATATATAAATAATATTTCTATAAACACGTGACAAGATGAAAGAGAAATACAAAAGTGCAGACCGGCCTCGGTAGCGCAGTGGTTAAGCTATATAATATCTTAGATTTTCAGTGCATTTCAAAGTATGCGATATTTTTCAGATCACATACTTTAAGAATTTGATAACTTTGCAAATTATATGTAAATTAATCGAGGTCACGGTACACGATACTACTACTACTACTACTACTACTACTACTACTACTACTACTACTTACTACTACTACAATTACTAATACTACTACCACTAATACTGCTATTGCTACTACTACTACTGCTACTACTATAACTACTACTACTAAGACTGCTACTACTACTACTACTACTGCTGCTGCAGCTACCACTACTACTGCTACTACTACTGCTGCTACTGCTACTACTACTGTTACTACAACTACTACTGTTACTACTACTACTGCTACTGCTACTGTTACTGCTGCTGCTGCTACTAATACTGCTGCTACTGCTGCTGCTGCTACTACTACTCTACTACTGCTACTTCTACCGCTACAGCTACCACTGCCGCTGCTGCTACCACTGCCACGACCACGACCACTACTACTACCACTACTACTACTACTACTACTACGGGCTTTAGGACGACCAAACACACATTAAATATACCGACACAGAATTGAACATGTAACGTACATTAGTGGCCGTTAGATACCACTTATCTGACGAGTTGTTTTAAAATATACCCGACACTTACATTGGATGATAATGAGACTAAGAACTAAAGTAAAATAGCATTATACATCTTAATTCCAGCGCTGAACATGGATGCTAAATCATGCCATTGTATTGCATTCGACATATTCGACTTTGTTTTCCATCCATGTCTCATAGACCTATAATGTAACTGGCGGCAAGCATAGGGCAAAATGACGTAAAATAATAATAATAATAATTAAATGAGAGTGCTCTTCCTTGCACGGGTACTCGACTCCCGTGAACGGACTCGGGAGTCTTGTTAGACTCGGTCCGTACCTGTGCATTCAGTACTCGTGGAGGCTCTAACACACGCACACGCACATACACACACACATGCACACACACATACACGCAATTACATGCACATACACACACTCGCGCACGCACACACACATACAGACACACAAACACACACACATACACACAAACATATATAGACACACACACACACGCACGCACACACACAACTACACACATACACACATAAAAGTTGTTTCTGATTTAACTAAAATCTTTCTTTAACAATCACCAACATACTCTGTTCTTAAGACATCACACGGCGACAACGTCTAATTTTAGTTTCCACGATTTTGGTAATGTTAAAACAAGTTTGAAAAAAAGAAATAAATAAAAAGTTAATTTGCGTACCTGGATATGATTCAAGATGGAGTCTTCGTGAAGCCTGTAGTAAAACTCCACCCGAGCTGATTGTACGCATGGCCGTACTTAATCCGAGAGCTTCATGTTGAAGTGTTTTAACCTGCCCATATAATTATCACTAAAGTTTCAGGCATGTCTGGTCATGTTTCTGGATAGCCAGGGACTTGACTCAGGACAAAAGTTAAAGGGACAGATCATAGTTTTTAAACACTAAGGCATATTTCTCATTATTAGAGTCGTTTATGATCACTGGAATCAAACCTTACTTATATTTTATTTTATCAATACACAAATAAGGGAATTCCCTTAGAAAGTTACTTTCGTTTTTCTCCGATTCATTATAATAATTTACATACGGTTTTATAAATTTTAATTTTTTGAATCAAATGCGAATAAAAAATAATAAATAACTGAACATCAACTGATAACGCAAACAGTTTTTTTTCAAAAATATCAAACGATAATTAATTAAGAATTGGACGATTTATATATATACTTATATAAAAGATTTGTTGTAGAGCGGTTAAAGTATGAATTTTGAAGTACTTAACATAAAGGAGAACGTCAAATTATTGTGCACGTACAATTGTAAAATACATTTAATATTATATGTTTATTTTGTAAATCGTTTTCTTTTCTTTCTTCTCTGTAAGAGGAATAAAGAATATATATATTAAAATTGCAGTTGTCAAAAGTTGAATTAGTGAAAAGTGAATGTGAAGACTGACTTGAAAGGGATAAAGTGGTTTCAGTGTTACTGTGTGTGTGGGACCATGTATGTGGATTTCAGAGGAAGTTTGTGATTGTGTGATATTATTATCGGAAAGGACAGGTCGCGTAATTGTGCGCGAAGGCGTGTGTGTTTTCGCGCGTGTAAGTTGTCGATTTGGTGTTTTTGTCAAATGTGACAGAGCTGCGCTCATGTCTCTCTTTTGATTTGTTGAGCATTCTCTGCTATAACTTCTAATAGAAGCTTCGATTTTGTGGCCTGTCATATACATTATGTGTCTCAGTTCAAAACCGGAGTCGTTTAAAGCCTGAATTGTGGTGGCTTAATGTAAAGTATCCACAAAACCTTTCGTGTCTGTAATCCGACAATGTGATTGTCATCTGTCAGTTTTTCACTTCACTCTCGGTGCAGACGATATCGGGATAAGAATAGAAACGATGGAATCCTCGGGGATTCCGTTGTTGACGTAATTGATACAAGGTAGTTCCGGTAATAACATTCTGTTGTTGTTGGGTTGTTGTTGTTTTTTTGTTCACCGCAAAAGTGCATTTTTCATGTTCATGGGAGAATCAACGTTGGTTTTTTTAGATCACGTGATAGCATTTTGACCTATTACAAAACAGTAATTATAAAATGGAATTATATGTTGTTACAGTCGCCCACATCCCGACTTGATTTAAACCCTTGTCCGACCCTTTTCTTAAACATGAGTTTAATGAATTAACCGGGGCGGGATTTAGCTCAGTCGGTTGAGCGTTCGCCTGGGGTGCTTACGTCGCAGGATCGAACCACCTCAGAGGATTGATTTTTTATCTTATCATCGGCTATTGGACGTCAAACATATGGTCATTCTGACACTGTTGTTAGAGGAAACCCGCTGTCGCCACATAGGCTACTCTTTTACGACAGGCAGCAAGGGATCTTTTATTTTCGCTTCCCACAGGCAGGATAGCACAAACCATGGCCTTTGTTGAACCAGTTATGGATCACTGGTCGGTGCAAGTGGTTTACACCTACCCATTGAACCTTGCGGAGCACTCACTCAGGGTTTGTAGTTGGTATGTGGATTAAAAATCCCATGCCTCGACTGGGATCCGAACCCAGTACCTACCATCCTGTAGACCGATGGCCTAACCACGACGCCACCGAGGCCGGTACGTACGAAAAAATAACATTTTAGGAAATAAAATGAAATTTAACCTAGTATAAATATTAGAACGATCAGAAACACGTTTAATATACAGCCACTAATATTTTATGTAGAAAAATATGTTTGATATGTAATTACAATCGTTAAAAATTATCTGTTAGTCGATAACACCTTAAAAGTTGCAGCAAACTCAGGAATGTCCCTTTAAAAGGAAAATAACAGAATGTTCACATATTACACATATTCTCAGTTGACAGTTGTCGGTGACGTGAAATTAAAAAGTCCAAGGTCATAACTGTATGCAGTTCTTGTGTGCCCACCATGTGAGTCCACAACTGCCCAGTATCTCCTTCCCATCTAAGTAACAAGATTACGAATTACACCTTGTAGAATGGTGGCCCACTCTGCCTGTAGTGTCAGAGCCAACTGGGTGATTATGTGGCTGTGGTTGGTGCTGTCTCAGTCGTCTATCCAACTCATCCCATTAATGTTCTATAGGGTTCAAATCCGGATATCTAGCACGCCAGAGCAGGAACTTAATGTTGTGTATGTATGCTGTTGTTAGTATAGCTGTATATGGTCTTGCATTGTCGTGCTAGAATACAACGTTGGCGTTATTCATCATTAGAACGACGTGTGGCTGCACAATTTCACCTCGATATCTCTGTGCTGTTAAGTTGTCTTGGATGTGAACCAGGTTGGTCCGGCCAGTGTGTGGAATTAGAATCAATATAATGAATCACATGTAAGAATGTGTTAGTCACCAGGATTCTGTACAAAATTCTGTTCTGAAACCATGCTAAAGATGTAGCCTATATTTCATGCTATGGAAAGCAAGAGTATAAAACGTTTCCCATTGCTGTATATTATATATACATCCTTCATTTGCATATTTTATTTGTACTTTTGGTATTATTATTCGAGTATTTAGTGTATCGTACATATGTTTGTAGCCATGTTTGTCTTTTAACAGCATGGCATGCTTAGTTTAAATGGGAAAATGGGATTTTTTAATGACGTAAAAATGCCATCCGTTAAAGGGCCATTCCTGAGTTTGCTGCAGTTGTTAAGATGTTATCGACTAACAGAGACTTTTTAACAATTGTAATTACATATCAAATATATTTTTCTGCATAAAATATTAGTGGCTGTATATTAACCGTGTTTCTGATCGTTCTAATATTTGTACTAGGTTAAATTTCTATTTATTTGCTAAAATATTTCTTTTTCGTATGTACGAAATTATTTGAAGATAAAATTCAGTTTGGGCTTCTTACAAATATTAAAATGACCAGAAACACATTGAATATACAGACATCGATATTCTAAACAAGAAAATATATTTAATATGTAAGTTTAATCGTAGAAACATTTTAAGTTGTGTATGGCTTTACCTAACCCAAGTGAAAGACTACTCAAATATTTAAATACATTATTAAAAATATATTTGACACAGTGGTACTGAAAAGTTAGCAGGCAGTTTAATAACGCAAAACTATAATGACTCTTAAAAATGCAAGAATTCGACGAATGTTTATGAATAACCAAAAGTGGACTAATATGTTTAAATCTATTATAAGTATATCTACAATCGATTTAATTATACATGGTGACTATTTCATTACTTTTAAACTGAAACAAATACTAAATAAATTTTGGAAAGATACTATATACAGCTGGGTATAGATACAACACAAACAATACCCACAATTTATAGAAAGAAATGTTTTATTTAACGACGCACTCAACACATTTTATTTACGGTTATATGGCGTCAGACATATGGTTAAGGACCACACAGAGGAAACCCGCTGTCGCCACTATATGGGCTACTCTTCCGATTAGCAGCAAGGGATCTTTTATTTGCACTTCCCACAGGCAGGATAGCACAAACCATGGCCTTTGTTGAACCAGTTATGGATCACTGGTCGGTGCAAGTGGTTTACACCTACCCATTGAGCCTTGCGGAGCACTCACTCAGGGTTTGGAGTCGGTATCTGGATTAAAAATCCCATGCCTCGACTGGGATCCGAACCCAGTACCTACCAGCCTGTAGACCGATGGCCTACCACGACCACCGAGGCCGGTCCACAATTTATAGAAGACATTTTAGGTATTAATATTTGGTACAATAGTAAAATATATTTAATATCAAATAAATATCGTAAAACTAGTATTATTTTTAAAATTGATCTATTGAATGAACAAGGAGACTTCCTAAAATACGAAGAGTTCACAGCAAAATATCACATAACTACGAATTATCTTCTTTTTTTTTTTCTCTTCTTTTTTTTTTTTTTTTTTTTTTTTCAATATGCTTCATTAATAAATGCTAAAAAGTCCTTTATGCATAAATAAATGTGTTATTTTGGAAATTATTAAACTTTTTAGAACAGTTATCCTTGCTAAAACAGTAAAGTTTCTAACTGACCATATTTTCGTTAACTTTTCTATTTCTATAAAAAAAGTTATTCATAGTTTAGTTCAATAATTCTTAATAATTTTTTGTTAAGTTGATACCCAATAAAGTAAACTATTTAAAACCCTATTAAAACAAATATATAGGGAGATAAATGATCGACGTGCCTACAACCTCTTTCTAATTTAAATGGTGCAGAGAGAAATGCATTTTGTATCACACTTGATCGGGAATTATTATACAAGACACGAGGATGTATTCTGTATGCGTTAATATTAAGAACATTTCCAGAATTTGGTATTTACAGAACAGCAAAGTGGTGAATTGAATATTCAAGACATGTGGCCACTCCAGCTCTTAAACAAATCGACCAAAACTGAATGACTACATTCCATAGCTATATCCAATGGTAAGCTACCACGTCTGCATTAATTAAGAACCACACAGATATTGAGAGGAAACCCGCTGTCGCCACTTGATGGGCTACTCTTTCTGATTAGCAGCAACGAATCTTTTATATGCACCATCACACAGACTGGATAGTACATACCACCGCCTCAAGAAGAATAAGAAGCACGCCATATAACGGTAAATAAAATGTGTTGAGAGCGTCGTTAAACAAAACAGTCCTTTTCTCAAGAAGAAGATGATGAAGAAGAAAAATACGAATACATGTATTTAGTTTAAAATAAAGTTCACCTACATATTCATATTGCGTAACCTTTCCTTCTCTTATTTTCTGTTGAATGTAAATGAATGAAACCCAGAAGTGGCAATGTGAATTGTAGGTTATTATTTCTAACTCGAACATGTAACAATAAGTTATGATCACGAAACAAAACTCTTCCTTATAATAATAATAATGCCACTCGCATCTTCCTGTAAAGTTTGTGTTTACCAGAGATCTCCAGTGTGTGTGAACAGCACCTGTTCACTAAGCACGTATCTATGTAGTAGTATATACATGGGTGCAGAAAGAGCTCGCCCGCTCGCCAAATGCGAGTAAACATTCTGACGAGTTAAGAAATGCAACTACCAATCCGACGGGTGATCCATTTTTTATTCTGAATGACTGTATTATAATTATATGTACTATATGATATATATATATATATATATATATATATATATATATATATATATATATATATATATATATATATATATATATGTATTTGTGTGTATGTGTATGTGTATGTGTCTCTGTGTGTGTGTGTATGTGTATGTGTGTGTGTGTGTGTGTGTGTGTGTGTGTTTGCATTGAATCCGCGATTTTGCATCAGCCATACCAAAATTCCAAACCGTTCAAGCAAAAGGTTCAGAATGTATTCCCAATAGACGACATTCCGTAAACAGGTTATAGCGAAAACGGAACCATGTCAAAACGGTCCCAAACGAAAATGGGACCAAATTGGATAAAACGGAACCTAGCGTTGGATGAAACGGCACCATAATCTATGGCTATATGGCTAAAACGGACCACACACACACATAACAAAAGTAAAGTTTGTTTTATTTAACGACGCCACTAGAGCACATTGATTTTTAATCTTATCATCAGCTATTGGACGTCAAACATATGGTCATTCTGACACTGTTTTTAGAGGAAATCCGCTGTCGCCACATAGGCTACTCTTTTTTACGACAGGCAGCAAGGGATCTTTTATTTGCGCTTCCCACAGGCAGGATAGCACAAACCATGGCCTTTGTTGAACCAGTTATGGATCACTGGTCGGTGCAAGTGGTTTACACCTACCCACTGAGCCTTGCGGAGCACTCACTCAGGGTTTGGAGTCGGTATCTGGATTAAAAATCCCATGCCTCGACTGGGATCCGAACCCAGTACCTACCAGCCTGTAGACCGATGGCCTGCCACGACGCCACCGAGGCCGGTACACACATAACAAAAACAATGGTTAAAAAGGTATCATTACAAGTTGTGAACAATGATATATTCAACAAAACAACAGCTATATTAATCATTTATTACTTTGTTTTATTTTTTGTTATTATTATTTTTGTATGTCTAAAGTCGGTAAAATGCAATCAATTTCACAAATACATTGAAATGCCCTTACAGATTTACAAAAAAAAGAAGAGAGAAAACAAAGTATCCTTTTTGTTATATTCAAATTGGTTCTGTTTCGCCAACAAAAATGGTTCCGTTTTGATAGTGGTTCCGATTTAGCCCAATTCCCATGAAACAGGGTCGGTCATATATATATATATATATATAATTATGACCTATTACCAGTTGTGGTGCTCTGGTTGGAACGACAATAAACACAATCAGTTGAATGGGAGCGCCGGGGTGGTGTGATCCTGCCATGCAAGTACCTCAAGCGAACACTCAACCGACTGGGCTAAATCCCGCCTTTAAACGTAACTAAATTAGAGAGAAAAACGTCTGTCATGTCTGTTGTTGTTAAGGCAGTATTTCCTATTGATATGCATCAGGTGAAAATGTTTATTTAAACAAAAAGAATCTTAATAACATCAAGGTCGAAACCGGGTAAAGGTCGGGGGAGACAAATGTTTTTATCAATGTTTTACCTCTATATATCTATAAATGAAGACTATATCCCTTCCACTAGAGCTTGTCCTCTTCCCCCTCCCCCTCCCCCCCCCCCCCCCCCACTCCATATATATTACCCTCACAAGAGAATCGAGAGAGAGAGAGAGAGAGAGAGAGAGAGAGAGAGAGAGAGAGAGAGAGAGAGAGAGAAAACAGTGCATAGTATGATTTATTCCTGCTTTTAAAATAAGAAACCCTATATCAGGTTTCTTCTCTTTCTTCCTCGGACAAATGTTCTTATAACCAAAACAGCCGTAGTATAAAATATATGAAAGGGGGTTTGGACTGTGGCGAGCAGTCTTTGTAGCGCAGTCGTGTCATGATCACCAAGAAATATATTGAAAACGGATGAAAATTGTTCTTACTTGGAGAGTGGTTTCGACCCCTGATCCCCCACCCTGCATCCGCACCTGAAAATGTGTTAATGAGGTGTTAAACAAACATTAATTTTCTTGGTATTTTATATGTTTGTATCACAAAACAATTATAATAAACATGTCCACAATACGGGAAATATTTCAAGCCCATAGGAACCGGAGGATGAGTGCGTGAGACAAACATATACGTGGCTTTATATACGAGCCCGATACATGAACACGTTTAGAACAGTCTTAAAACGTGACATGCTGAACAAAGTCGGCGATATTATTCAAATATCGAAATGTACTCTTTGACAATTAATACTTGTGTAAACAATAAACTCAAAGTATTAAAATAATGTTTTCTTAAAGCTAATAAGTATTATATTTACAAACAATGTACTCTGGATTGGTGAAAATCATTGACTTACCTCCGCAATCAGCAGACAGGTAACACAACAAAATGGCAGACACGAGACGGGTGACTCTCTTGTTGGATATATCGATTATAATGATCTAGTCTATCTCTATATCGATCACCAGACCGTGACCAGGTAGTTTGGGCTGTACAAAACATCAATGAACAGGCGAATCGAGTGGTGCGCGTTTTTCGTTAAGTCTCTGGGTGGACAATTCAGGTGCGGATCTACGGGTTTGTTAAAGGGGGCGATGTGTGAGGGCGGTCCGAGAGGGGGTTGGGGTGGAGGGGTGAACCGGGGGTGGGGCCAGAATTTGAGAGGAGCAAAAACGATGACACATTTAAACATTGGCCAGGACATGGTAAGAGGTGTTTGAACATGATTTTATTATTATTTTTTAAATTATTATTATTATCATCATTATTATTAATTAGTTAATTAATTATTTTATTTTGTTATTATTATGTTTGGGTTTTTTTTATGTTGGCGAAAAACAAGGAAGAGCCAACTTGTTGAGACAGCATGACGACATGCGAACATTACCGGAGTCCTGCCTTGGTCGTGGGAAATCACATCGATGTCCATGCCATAGTCAAACAAGGCCTATACGATTGTAACTCTGCCATTTTTGCAGACCAGATGCAGACAGTTGTGGTTAAAGTCCTCGTAAAGATCCTTTCTTGGTTTAGCATATACATCTGGGTTTTTGCTGAGCAGGTAACTTACAAGACGTTCATACCCGAAACGACACGCAAACATGATAGGCGTTCTTCCATGTTCCCCTCTGCAGTCTACGTCCATCCCGCTGTTTAGGAAGAAGCGCACGATATCCTCGTGGTTGTCTCTGCATGCCAGGTGGAGACCATAATCATTTTCTTTGTTCACTCGTAGTATGTCTGCCCCGTTCTCTACCAACAGCTCTACAACCTTTAAGTGCCTCTGTTGCTGGCGAACATAAGTGGCGTCGTCTCCGTCTCCAGACAGACTGCATCTACGTTGCATCCTTTCTGTATGAGGCATCTGACGACATCGACATGGCCACATGCACTGGCGATGTGGATCATGCGACGTCCTGGATATCCATGGTAATTGACATTCTCCATAGGGAACAATACCTTATTCACGTCACTTGGAGACAGGCTACTGAGTACTTCGTCTGCATCATGAACTATCGCAAAATCACCGACTGGGACTTCCAGAGATGTTTCTGCGTCAGGGATTCGTTCCAGCAACAAATTCAACATCTGTGTATCACCGTTAAGACAGCAGGCTAGACAGCCCTGTAGAAGTTCAGTTTCACCGAACCATGCTGACTGCAGTAGTTTTACACACAACCCATGTTGCCTTAGGGCCGCCCAGAATAAGAAGTAATAGCCTGTACCTTTGTCATAACAGTGAACTATTTCATCACAAATGTCGAACAATTTGTACTGAAAAGCATGAGACATGTCGTTGTTCAGCAAACATGGGTGGGACATTGGAGAAGCAAGATGACCCTGTTTTATCTCCCGAATAAGTCTGTCGATCAAAGTGGACCTAGAATCGTCCTCGAGAACAATGTTATACATGTGTGTGTACAACGGGGCAGTACGCTGATCTATCGCCAGCCTGTCGCTGATAAACCTCAACGAACAGTGATCAATAGCAAATTTCGGGTCAGGTTCACTCATGACGTAAGCAACGGCGTCATAAACATTGTGGTTGAATAGCACGTGTTTGTTTGTTATAGAAACTAGAGTTCTGTCTAATACTAAGAATGCCTTTAACACTTCTGTTTTCGGGGAATCTTTAAATGACTCTAAACCTACAATCGATGCAGCCTCCTCCAGGACTGCATCTAAATCTTCATGTGCGAATTTAATGCGGTCTTTGTCAATCATGTTATTGAACCAATCGGTGTCTGTATGCAGAACATGTGCATATGTATTCACAGAAAGTCCTAAAATAGTGCTTTGTAAATTACAGTCACATGTGGGATCGTAGGTGTGTTGTTCAACCCCATTGTCTAATCTAATCTTTTCATACAGGCTAACATCCACTAAAGGTTTAGGCACGGGACATCTGGGCACACGAGATATCAGTTCAGGAGCCGTTTCCTCGCCATCAGTAGAATTAGACTCCAACATGTCATGTCCAGTTATAAATTCTTCCTTCTGGCTCTCGTCCACACGTAGAGCAATGTGACCATCCTTCAGGATGACGAATATCAGAGCCACTTTTTTCATATCAGTTTCGTAGTTATCGATAGAAAACAGTCTTCGGATGTCTGCAACAAGAGCATGAATATCTTTCTTTAGCCTCATGGCTGCAACGTATAGTTCTCGAAAACGTTCATTCTCATGATAATGTTTAGCAAATCGACGACATACGTATGGATACCACGGGGCACGACGGAATTCCTGTAATATGTAAAGTGGCAGGAGGTCTGGATACATTATTCCAGCATGAGTCAAATGCTTAAACAGCATTTCCTTTCCTTCGTTTTCGGTAAGATGAATTTCAGACAAATTTACAATCGATGGTATCTTGAAAAACGTATTGTCAAACTCGCTCAACTGTTTACCATGGGCATTGAATTCGTAAATGTCAACACTAATTTGAAATCCGAGGTAAAAGCACCTGCGTTGAATACACGACTCTCTAGTTTGCGAAGAATCTCGAAATATCTCTGCAGACACTCTGCTGTCACATTGTCGCACTGCAGAATATTGTCTAGCACAAGGCAAGTCGGTTTGCTCCACTCCTCTGGTTGTAAGAGGCCACAGCTGTCTGCGTTTTCTTCTGCTAGCACCTCGTATCCAACTTGGTAGTACTGGTCGGCCAGCATCAGCGCATGCGTAGTTTTACCGGATCTCTGAGCGCCACAAATTGTTACCCATCCCATATCGTCCATGTGACATTTTGCAACTCCATACCAATTGGTGAACAGAAATGTACTTTTTATATCTGCTAACTTTATCTGTAGAGACAAGCCTGGTGCATCGCCTGAAATATATAAATAAATAAATCAGTAAGTAATTCTGAACGACGAAATCGTAACTTATGACCAGGGTAGCGTTTTACGAAGAGATCTTAGAGCTAAGATCATCGTAAGTGCATAAGGTAGCTATGGCTTAAGGTGATATTAGCGCTAAGATCACTTCGTAAAATGGGGTCCAGGACCGTATCTCTGCATAATGCAGTCGAATGGGCATATGGCAAAATAGTGGTTGGTTCCAGGACCGTAGCTAGCGGGGGTGGGGAGCACTCTCGTCTCCTCCCCCCCCCCCCCCAAAAAAAAAAAAAAAAAAAACGAAGAAGAAATCAATTTACAATTTACTGGTTATTGATATTGACGTTTTGCGTATGTAACGTTCCTGAAATGGCTGCAAAATGTAATTTCAGACACCCTAGTTTCTTTCACCTGCCATGCTTGTTCGTTGCAAGAATTCATCTGCTCAATCACCTACAGAAATCCTAGCTACGGTCCTGTATTTCATGAATCTCTATCTAGTGCCTCGTCTATAGGAGATCCTTTACTGGACAATACATCCTTCTTGCACCGCCAAGAGGACTGCCACCCCAAGACTAGTTTTACTGAATCAAACGTAGCACTGGACAGGGCTCATTGGAATAAGTACAGTTGTAAGTAAATAAATATTTATAACTTTAAAAAAACAAAAAAAACCACCAACTGAATACAATTACTCTCACATATATATATACTCTTCAAAAGAAGAAACGCAAAACCACATTGTCGTAACATTTGGAGAATTGATTTAATTATTGAATGGCGAGTCCGATAATTACCAAATGTTGCAGGATTGTTCACAATTCACTCTAGTCCATTGTGAGTAAGTGATAGGACACACCACCAAGGTCAAGGTCATCTGGAGTCAATACCGGGTGTGGCCTCCGCGTGTGTTGACAACTGCCTGGCACTGCCTGGCACCGCCTGCCCATTGAAGCAACCAGAGTACGGATGACGTCCCGGGGGATGGTGGCCCACTCGGCCTGCAAGGCTGCTGCCAGCTCGGGCAGGGTATGGGGCTGTGGTTGTCGCTGTCGGAGGCGTCGGTCCAACTCGTCCCATAGATGCTCAATTGGGTTCAAATCCGGTGATATCGATGGCCAAGGAAGGACATTAATGTTGTTGTTCTGTAGGAAAGCCGTTGTGAGACGTACTGTGTGAGGCCTGGCGTTGTCATGTTGGAACACTGCGTTGGCGTTGGCCATAACTGGAACGATGTGTGGCCGGAGGATCTGGTCAATGTAGCCCTGTGCATTCAGGTTGCCCTGCACGTGGACCAGGTCAGTTCTGCCAGTGTGTGAGATGGCTGCCCACACCATGACACTACCCCCGCCGAATCTGTCCACTTCCTGCACGCAGTTTGCCGCATAACGTTCACCACGACGCCTATACACGCGACATCTTCCATCATGACGTCGGAGCAGAAATCGGGACTCGTCACTGAACCACACCTGTCTCCATCGCAGTTGAGGCCATTGTCGATGAATCTGGCACCACTGCAGTCGGAGTCGACGGTGTTGTGGTGTTAAGATGACACCTCGAACTGGACGTCTGGCACGAATTCCTACCTCACGTAGGCGGTTCCGTACGGTCTTGTCGGATATCCTGCGCAAACCTGGTATTGCTGCGGCTGTGGAGGTGGCAGTAGTCAATCGTTCCCGAAGGTGGCGTACCCGGATGTAGCGGTCCTGCCCGGGGGTAGTGACCCGTGGTCGACCGGATCTAGGGAGGTCACGTGTTGATCCATGTTGCTGGTAACGGTCCCACAGTCTGGAGATGGTGCTTGGGGACACATGGAATGCCCTGGCAACGGCCGTTCTGGATTCGCCTGCGTCTAGTCGGCCGATGGCATTGTTTCTCTGCGGTTCACTGAGACGTGGCATGTCCTGGATTGTCAACTGTCGGCCAGATACAGAGGCCAAGCAAGCGAACACCCTGCACTTTTATACTGTCGGTGTTCATGTTGCACGTGCAGACAATGCACGTGCAGTGGTGACATGGTTTGCACGTGGCTGCGTTTTTGCGAATATTCACATTTTGGAACTTTATTGTACAGTAGCTGCGTTTTATCGAATGTAACCGTGGGAATGTGTTTGGGACATGCAATGACCTTATATTCACAAAGCATGAACCGGTAGGAAACATAAAATCGGAGTTATAACCCATTTGTACCCTTTTGCGTTTCTTTTTTTGAAGAGTATATATACCTATTGCCGTCATAAAAATTTTCCATCTCTTAAATTCAAGGCCCATAACTTTGAAAAGTTGGTAAATCACCATTAAACTTCAACTTGATCTGTAAAGCTATATACAAATGATAAAGCTATATTAAAAAAAATCGTTTTGATATCTCCAGGCATTGCAAAAATCCAGAAAACTAATTTTCACATCTCCTAAGTTCAAGGGCCATAACTCCATCAAAAATGGGTTAATCGCCATGAAAGTCAAACATAATTGTGTAATTGACTGTATCAAGTCTACGTTCTTTATATATATATATATATATATATATATACTAGGTAATCAGTTATATATTTTTGGGTACCCAGCCATGGTGGCATTAAAGACAATGAAAAGGCAGCTTTTGCTGCCAAGGCAGCTTTGAGTTAGCCCAGGCCATGTCAGTTTTGTAGCCCGAGTACTCTGCCGTTCGAGAGCTATAGTCCTTCCCACAGGGTATGTCTTTTTTCATACTATGGAATTTATTACAAGTTATTTATTTCTGAGCCGATTGTTTTCTATATTGCTCACATTTTAAAATTATTTGTTTTTTGTTATTTCCAAAACATTTTTACTTTTCTTCTTACGTCAAACCAAACTGAAATTATTTACAAAAAAACATTTTTTCTAGGAGGATGGGACGGACTATAGCTCAGTTGGTCGAGTCCTCGCTTGAGGTGCTTATGTAGGATCAAATCACCCTGGTTCATCCATTCAACTGATTGGGGTTTTTCTCGTTCCAACCACTGTACCACAACTGGTCAAAGACCGTGGTATGTGCTTTCCTGTCTGTGGGAAAGTGCATATAAGACAACCCTTGTTGCATTAGGAAACATGTAGCTGGTTTCCTCTGATGTTTTGGCGTCGTTAAACAAAATAAACTTTAACAGACTAGATGGCTATTTGGACGGTTATGACCGTAACCGTCCAAATACGCCTAGCTCTCGAAAACAGCAAAGTACTCGGGTTATCCAATGTTGGTGTCCCATACAGTGTTTTTTAAACATCAGCTTCATTCTGTCAAGCCAGTTCTGGCAGAGTGGCAGTCCTTCTATAGTCGGTGCAGGAAGAATGAAGTGGTCTTGTGACGTGCTTGCATCGGCCACACACATTTAACTAATTCTTCATTCATTTTAAAGACGGACACGCCTCCTTGGTGTGAATATTGCCAGTGTACATTGACAGTAGCTATATTTCGGTGGAGTTTAATCAGTTGAAGCCGTCGAGAAAAAGATATAGTTAGTAACAGAAATGTAGTGAAACGTGTTAGATTCCACCAGGAATCAATTTTAAAGTTTTAAAGACATTTTGATTTAAATATCAGAAGTATTACAACATATTTACCTTGATATTTATACTGTATCGCCACATCTCCTTACACTGTGGGTTTACATAATTGTATCTTTAATGCAAATAATCATATCCATACACTTACATGTAAAGTTTGTTTTATTTAACGACGCCATTGGAGCACACTGATTTTGTATCTTATCATCGGCTATTGGACGTCAAACATATGGTAATTCTGACACTGTTTTTTTTAGAGGAAACCCGCTGTCGCCACATAGGCTACTCTTTTACGATAGGCAGCAAGGGATGTTTTTATTTCCGCTTCCCACAGGCAGGATAGCACAAACCATGGCCTTTGTTGAATCAGTTATGGATCACTGGTCGGTGCAAGTGGTTTACACCTACCCACTTGCGGAGCACTCACTCACGGTTTGGAGTCGGTATCTGGATTAAAAGTCCCATACCTCGACTGGGATCCGAACCCAGTACCTACCAGCCTGGAGACCGATGGCTTAACCACTGCGCCACCGTGGCCGGTACACACTTACATGTAAATTTGTTTAACACTCATAAGCCGATGTGTTTTTGTAATACACATGGGTTTTAGTGTATCAATACGTTTTAAATATAAATAATTTATTTTATGTAACTAAAGTTTTATTTCAGGTTGTTTGTGCTAAAGGCTAACTGGTAGCTAAATGACCAAATATGTTTTAAAGTAATTAATAATTTGTTTTCAGGTTACATAAAATGCAGGCCATCGGCCATGCTGATTTTCATAATGAACCATCAAAACTATTGGCAGCCACCAATATTCCTGACTATATTTTATTTATAGCCTACTGCAGTTGGAGGTTTTAATTTTTGTGATATCTGGAATAATCATGCAACTTTAACACATTTATATTTGATTAATTACTGAAAAAAACTATTTTTAAATGACAAAATTACCCGAACATCTATTTTCTTGCATTATTTTCTAATCCGGATGAATACAATATGTATATTAGATGTATTCCTACAATCTGTAATCCAGCATTTTATATAGCTAGTAACATTAGGTAATGCAGCTTTAACAATAAAATAAATTATCAACTTAATACAAGGCAGATAATCAAATCTGAAAAAAATTGGTTCTGAATCTAGTATAAACTCAAAATGCTTTTCATGAGAGCTAACTAAGTGATTATTAAGAAAAAAAAATGATCTGGAGATCTAAGTATATGTTTAACAACCTTATTGTTATGTACAAATAAGAACAGAAGGCACAATAGTGACAACAAATTTAATTATGTTTTTTTGATAAAGTTTTTCTTCAAATTTACTTTAAATTTTGCATAAAAACTACAAATTTGTCTAAAATATAACTTAGCACCCTATAAATATGTCAAAATGACAATAAAAATCAACTTCTTTACAAATTTGAGTTTTCAGAATTTCATACATAAGAAATTAACAATGTTAATGGAAACTAAAGACATTAACCCACTATTGGCACATGCTATTTTTAATATAAAAATAAATTGCTATTAAAATCTTTGTTCAGGTTGCCTATATATAATACCATATTTAAGAGCAGTTGTATATGGCAAGTCAAATACCATGTAAAAAGAAATTATTGAAATCTTTACAGTATGAATTATAGGCTAAAACCAACTTTTCTTCAGTGCTAACTTTGATTCAAACTCCATTCAGAGCCATGTACAGAGATTATTGTCAAGGTCAAGGTCATTGTGAACTTGCATGATCGAGTGATGGCTAATTAAATAAAATGACAAAATCATAATATTTTTTATTATGCACTGAATATGTGCTATAGGGTGTATACTACCAAATCAAATCCCATAGACGACAATAGTAACATATGTGGCTAAAACTCCTACCTGCAACGTATCAACCGACATAAACGCCACGGATATAAACACTACCACCCCTTACACTTAAAGTGAATCAGAAAAAAATGGGGGTCAAGCTGCTCGTTTCTGAGATAACGTGTAGCGTCTATGACTACCCTAGTTTCGCACAAAATTCGAGTACTTTTTTTTACAGGTACCCCATACATGTTTCAAGCACAAGGCTACTTGACACATTGGTACTAGATGAAATAAAATTGCAAATTTTTTTTACCCAGATGAAACTATTATTTTTTACAACCAACACACTCACATTTATAACCAATCACAGGACTTGTGGTGTTCACTTCTCTATCAAAAGTTCGGTGCACCTCGAACTTTGACCCAGCCGGAAGTTATTTGGTTTAGTACTACCTAAAATAGTGGTGTGATTGTTTGAATGAAAGATATTATATGTTGATAGTCTGGTTATTTGTATAGCTGGAGCAATATTGTATATTTTTACATGTATATCAGTTGGTAACTTAGCTGATATTCACATCGTTACTTTTTCCATATTCTTTATCATTGAACTATGGGTATTTTAAATAAGTAACTTTTTCTTTAATGTTAATGTATGTTGTAATAAGAGCATACAAGAATGTATAGGTTTTACATATCATGTAATAAGTTATTTATATAGCTTATTTGTTATTTAGGTATTTAGGTTGCTTTGGACTAACCGAGCAGAAACACGCCTTTGTTAAATCCACAGGGTACGTGAAAAGAGATTAGTATTATATTAATTAAGACGTTATTCTTATATTCATCTTGTATGCTTTAACTATAAGTAATGTTTAAGACAATTGGATAAAAACAATTTATAAAGATAAATATTATCTCGCTTTATATATTCTAAAGCCAGTAACGTTAATTAATAAATAGTAAATATATTTTAAGTAATTATTATGATTTTGAATAATATATAGATTTTGAGTAAGATATGTGTTATTTCCCTTTGAGATTTTATGAATTGTAATTTTATATGATGTGTATATATTTGGATTTTATTATACGTGTATATTTAGTAGACATTATATTGTGTTGTATTTATTACAGAGTGTCGTTATCGCTATCGTGTTTTCATTGAATAAAAGATGGTCCCTGCTCTCAGTTCTCGTTTTCTGTGAACCCTGGAGCAGGGGCTTAATTCACTAAACTCTCGCAACTTTGCGATATCACAGTGCAATGCTAAAATACTTGCAAAGAGGATGCTTTGTTGTCAACCAGAGCCTCAGAGAGATTTGTGAATTAGGCCCCTTACTGCTACATTTTTGTGCTGGAGTATCGTTAAACAGTCATTCATCCATCCATTCGCTTGTTACATACATTTTGAAACAGCTCGTTAGATAAGTGTATTCAACAATCAATCAATCAACCATTTGACTCGTGCTTACATCCAATGAAGGTTCAAGCACGACTGTCTTGTCACATCTCAGAGATTCCCCGGTGGATGTGATTTTCTTATGCAGTTCAGTATACCATCCCAAACCATAGAATCGGTGGATATGTTTAATAACTTGTTATCAATATATCTTGGTGGCTTTACTCAATAAAACGCCATGTACAGTTTGAAAAGAGGAACTTTTTTTGGTCGGACTTTCCTTTGGCACTGTCACTAACCCTAGTCCTAACTCTATTATAAGTATGTATAATGGTCTTTATACATTACAGTGCCAAAGGAAAGTGTTACCTTTTTTTTCGACCGAGGGTCATTTTCCTACGGAGAATACCGATTCTTTTGCCTTTGAAAAGTGACCTCCGATCGGTATTCTAGGGGGTCCAAGTACCACTGGGGTGCGACCTCAGTACGTATAAGCTTTACAATGGTTTAACAATCAAGTCAACTAGACCTGTTGTTTATTGCAAACACTTAACATACCGTCTTTCTCCGTCATCTTTAGATTTTCATTCCTGCCAGTATTACTGCGCTGTTTTCTTTATCTTGCAGAACACCTAAAAATAACATACAGAAGGAAATATAATTGCGCATAAACAAGTAGTGCACAAAAGCAAGTTACGATACTATTTAATCTCTGTCAGGAAATACGTTTATCTGTATTTCTGTTCATGATTTCAAGGCATATAATAAAGAATCAGGCACATTATAATGTGTAAGAAGAGGACAAATTGCCAATATACGTACATAATATTTAACATACATGACAGTAGTAAGGAGGCCTGTTGAGAGTCATGACCTACTTTCCGTGACCTTGACCTTGATGACGTCACGTGACCTCGTCCTACTGGCCCTGACCTACTTAGACTGGCCTTGACCTTGATGACGTCACGGACTACTGTA
>NC_054706.1:66943899-66996399 GCF_016097555.1 Gigantopelta aegis
TGTGACCCTGCAGCCAACTGGTAACAGGTTTATACGGCTTAACAACTGGTCCACAGTTTGTGACCCTGCAGCCAACTGGTAACAGGTTTATACGGCTTAACAACTGTTCTCCTAGACCCCCCCCCCCCCCCCCCCCTACAATAAACATTCTGGCCCATATACAAGAAACAAACACCATATAATTGCATACAGTCAGTGCCGAATATGACCAGACGAGCTTTATTATAACAACAACCTTAACCATATTATCAAGACTTGGTCAGTCTCACGACATCAATACCGACTCTTCAACACGTATTCTAAGGGTTCGTCAACCTCCTTTAGGACCAACTCCGATAATAATCTGCAACATGTAAAAAAGATTTGTATGTTATACTGTATAATTCGGTATGTTTACACCGCAGTATTGTTAAATAAATGTTAATAAAGATACATTTTAATCAAATTTCTTTTTAAAAGTCTATGGTAAAGTAAATTTTCTGGCAAAGTTCCATAGGAAGAAATATATCATGACGTTACGTGTTTTCGATAGGATAAGCGAAAGATATTACCAAAAAGCGAAAGATATTGTCAAAAATTAGGAAATAAATAGACCATTTTATGGTATTTTTCCGAATACGATTTTTATGTCAACTCGTGATGTGTGAAAACCATATTTTCACTCATTGCTTCGCAATTCGTGAAAATATGGTTTTCACACACCACTCGTTGACATAAAAATCGTATTCTGAAAAAAAAAATGAAATAGCCTCTATTTATTAGTCTTAGGGCTCTGTGGCGCAGTGTTTAAGCCATTGGACCCTGCAGCCAACTGGTAACAGGTTTATACGGCTTAACACTCAAAGCAACATACGTATCTTGCTTTATTAGTCTTAGACCTCAGTGGCGCAGTGGTTAAGCCATCGGACTACATGCTGGTAGATACAGGGTTCGCAACCCGGTACCGACTCAACCCAGACCGAGTTATTACGGTCTCAATGGGTAAGACCACTACACCCTCTTCTCTCTCACTAACAACTAACCTACTGTCCTGGAAAGATAGCTGAGATGTGTGCCCAGGCCAGCGTCTTGAACCTTAATTAGATAAAAGCACGAAAATAAGTTGAAATAATAAATATTAGTCTTAAAGCAATAGCTATGTCCCGGCTCCCCCTATCCCCCAAACTTAAAGTCGCAGACTCTAGTTTCAACCCGTAAAAATGGACACTAAGTTTAGGTAATCTACAAACCTCAAAGACATTTGGATAAAGTTACAGCAGAGTGAAACAAGAGTTCGTGACGTTGAAATTAGTCCATGAGCCAGAGGGGTCGGTCGGTACCATCTGAGGGGATTTTTGTCACTTGGGATGGACAATTTATTATAGCATTGCAGGTCTCACATCTTTCTATGTGTATCTACCCGTTTTGTGACCTTACCTCCATTTTCACGACAGTTATATTTTTACAGAATTGCTAAAGGGTAACTATATTAAAAGCATTGTAAAATATTTGTCAGGGCATTTAAGAATACAAAATTTGGAGGATTGGGAGATAATGGATTGGAGAATTCAGATATATTACCAATATTGAAATCCTTTGAGGATTAGGGTCTCATATAACACTTTTTCTGTAACGTTACAAAATACAACAATTCACACAGTTTTATTTTTCACTAGAAATTTAACATAAAGTTTAGGCTCAGCACCTCAACTATTCTTTTTAAATGTTCTAATTATAATAGTATCCAGTTATTATTTACATCCTATAAATACAGTTTTGTTGCAGGATTTGCTGTGTAATTACATATTTTATAACCCTACCCCTATTTCCTCAACAGCAATATTTCAATGGAATTGTTAACAGTAACTAAATAAAACACATTATAAAATATTAATTAGGATGGGCAAGGAAAACATAAGAGAAGAGCAAGTTAGTGGAATATGAATTTCAGAAATAGAAGCTACTAACATACCATAACATGGCCACACACAAATAGGCATACAGTTAATTGCATTAATACACTGGTAAGTGATTCAGCTGTACACGTTTCCTAAAATTTAATATTAATGCATTACTACCTTCATAAATATGTTGAACTAATCCAGACATTGAAAATAACATGACAGGGTGTGTCATACTCCCTGCTGAAGACAAATGATAGAGCTTTATATCTCCTGAAACTAGAGGCTACCACGAGTTAGCACTTCAATATTTTTCAACCACCATTTAGCCTAATACAGACGAATCTATCTTGGGACAACATTGATAGACTGGAGGTGGCTCTCACTGGTGGAGCAAATGTTTGAAATTTTATGTTTCTGGTGCATATGTTGGACCACAGTCACTGGTAATGAATCGTACCAATGATAAAACAAAACCCCAAACATTTGGCTAAAGTTGCTTGAAAACAAATAACCTCATTTGGAGGCTAGCAAGGCAGAAAAACACAGATAAATGGAAAATCCAAAGTTGGACCGAATTTGGTATGAATACCAGAGATTTCAATATGAACCATCTCAAAGATACCTACCTACTATCAATACATCTTGTTCAGAGCCGACGATTGTATTTCAAATTGTGAACCAGAACCAGAGCATCTCAGAATAAAACTACCTTTACAGACCATTGCCGTATTGATGAATCAAACAGTTTGCAAAGACATAACGATGGCTATGTCATTATCTTAAGAATGGAATCATTCTTAATGCTATAGGCATCATATGATGGTGATTTCAAGGCTTATACATAGATATAGGGGTATATGCTTGCTGTAGACGTAGTTGAGTCCTTGAACCATATACAAGCATATCACGAAGCTCTAAACGTATTATGAGACTAGCTTAGTCAGTTTAATATTTGGGCAAAACACCAAGCAAAGAAAAAACCAGCATGGTTAAAGACTTGTACCAAATGAAATTTGACAGCCTAGCAGTTTTCCAAGTTTTAGCAGAGTTAAACAATCTCTAGAAAGATTTATTCAAAAGTCTGTTCCACAGAATTGAAGAGTTTTTATCATTGGTGAGACCTCACAGTTTAATAGATGCATTGCTTAGCCTTCTACGAGCATCTCATGTGGGAATTTCACTTTAGGGTTATTAAGTTAGTGATTCCACGGTGGTCTGCTTTGACAAGCACATACACACCGACTTATTAAGCACAAAACCTATCTTCCAAATGAGCACCCTGATATGTTTGAAGCCTTTCAGATTGGCAGCATTTTTATCAGATGTATGACAACAATATTTGTGAATGGATTCCTAAATACCACTAAGTTAAAGTGAACAAAGATGTCTGTCCGGACTCTAGAGGTCACAACAGGGTTAAGATTAAAGTATGCTGCTAAAAAGATACAGCAGAACATCAATATGTTATCATAAAGAGTTTCCAAAGTCAAACGTTTAAAGGGATTATGAGCATATTCCATAGTACTGGTAGTAAGCCTCATTAAATGTTGATTAAATGCATTTGCTGAGAAAATCTGTACTGCATAGGCAGTTTCAGTAGATACTGCCTTTGACTTGACGAAGAACAACGCTATGTAGCCTTCACGGGTAAGCGACTATATATAACAATAAATCTCATGACAAAATCAGAACACGAAAAGCTGAAACATTAGCCATTTGTGATAAAAAATGAATTGAAGACCAATCACTGTTTGCGTGCATCACTGAGCTGGCACAGGACATAATTTCCAGATATCCTTTAAGTTTTAGAGGTGGTAAATCAATGTTGCATAAAGCATTACGAGGTGGAAGCCACACAAAACATGTTAATATTGTGGTTGGTATATATCATGGGACTTTTACTAAGAGTAACATATTTTGTAAAACAATTGAGAACCTTTCAAAATCAGGTTCTCAATATCACCAATTTAAATACTTCCCTAGTCAAACAATGAAGGAAGGCAGAATACACAAATACACTCCAAGTGAAAGTGTTTTGATAACAAATATTAAAACAATATCCAAGGTTGTGTGCCATCCGGTTTTTTCAACTTGACTGATGTTTGCTATTGCATGCAGCTCATGCTGCAATTCAGGGATACAAGTAAGTTGCCTATAGCTCAGAAGACAGAAACTATATTTTGTCCTTGGCATTCCAAGAGATCCTTGGAGTTCCATTGCTCTCACAAATGTAGTCCTGGAACTGGTGCAAATATCGTTGAATCTATATATATTGACAATCAAAATGTTTGTTGAGTTGAATACACTGGGGGTCACACTGCCAGTGTACCTAGGAATCAGAACTGTGTATCTAATTTGAAGCCTTTCCGAAACATTACAAAATGTACCAATAAATGTTCACTTCGCCTATTTGTATCCAACTTCTTTCCTTTCTTCTTGACAGGGAGAAATTCACTGCCTGCCAGGATATTTTTTTGTTCTGTGCAAAGAAGGGCAGCATCGAAAGAGATTGTTTGATAAAATATACACAACATGCAATCAACCTCGAAAGACACCAAGCGTAACTATGATGGGATTGTTTAATAAAACATAGTATTTACATAACATTCAATCATCCAAATTGTAATGTAGAGTATGACCCAGTGTCGTTTATAAAGGTTGGAACATAGAAACAGAAGACTATATAGCATCTATATAGACTAGTATAATGTTCATAATTGAAGATGTTGACAACTAGGTTGAAGACAGTGATGGAAATGTAGCACAGAAATTTGATAGTTGCAAAATATGCATCCATCCTTATCACGGTATTTTTAATCTATCAAGGCAATGTATGCAATTCCAACTGATTTATTGTTTCGACTTAGTCTTGTACAGCAATATGATATTAATCAATAATCTTTATTAACAATAAATATGTGTTCAAAGTACATTTTAAGTTGACAGGAATCTTTAATGGGTTTATATTAGAAAATAATAAAATGTGTATTAACAAATATTTAAAAAAAAAGAAGAAGCCATGCACATGTTAATAACTTCATCAACAAATAGCTTAACAAATGCTTTATATATGGAAGATCTACATATTTTGTGGGAATCCAAGAAACATTCAGGTACATTAAAGCCCCGAATAAATGTAAACCTAAACTTCAACTGGCATTACAGTTGTAAAATGGCGAAATTTGCATTACCTAATAATAAAAAAGTGTTATGTGAGACCCTAACCTTCAAATCATGTCACTATTGCTTCTATTTCTCAGATTTATATCCCCTCAACGTTGTGTACCTTTAGGTTTGCAATGTGTATCTTAATAAATATTGTATGATGTTTTTATTTAGTTATTTCCTTTGAAATACTGCTTTTGAGGAAAGGGGGCAGGGTTATCAAAAAGGTTATCACACAAAAACGCTTCCATAAAAACTTTATATATAGGATGCAAATATTAACTAGATGTCAAAACAAGCTTCTGCTGCAATAAGATCCTTCAAAAAGAATATTTGAGGTGCTGAGCCTAAACTTTATGTTAAATTCTACTGAAAAATAAAACTGTGAATTATATTTTGTAACGTTACAGAAAAATGTGTTATATGAGACCCTAATCCTCAAAGGATTTCAATATTGGTAACATATCTGAATTCACCAATCCATTACCTCCTAATCCATCACGTTTTGCATTCCTAAATGCCCTAACAAATATTTTACAATGCTTTTAAACTAGTCTCCTTGAACAATTCTATAAAAAATATAACTGTCGAGGAAATGGGGGTAGGGTCAAAAAACGGGTGGATACACACAGAAAGCTGTGAGTCCTGGTCTGGGAACAATCTCTGTCGATGGGCTCATTGGGCTATTTCTCGCTCTAGCCAGTGCGCCAAGTGGTATATGCTACCCTGTCTATTCGATGGTGCATATAAAAGATCCCTTGCTACTAATGGAAAATTGTAGCAGGTTTCTTTTCTTAGACTATATGTCAAAATTACCATGTTTGACATCCAATAGTCAATGATTAATAAATCCATGTGCTCTAGTAGTGTCGTAAAACAAAGCAAACTTTTCATTGCCAATTTAAAAACAAACGTTTTTACTTAAATACGTTTTCCGCAACCTTAATTGTGGTAAAAACTAAATTACATTTACATCTGTTGTTGTTTTTATTTATGTTTTAATGTCAGTTAATAAATAAGAAAGATACATAACAAAACTGGGATATAGCAACATTATTGTGTGTCGTCGCTTTGACAGTCACATTAATTCGGCAGTTCTCCGACATGTTCGTTCGCAGTTAAGAAAGAAAGAAAGAAATCTTTTATTTAACGACGCACTCAACACATTGTATTTACGGTTATATGGCGTCGGACATACGGTTAAAGACCACATATGTACTGAGAGAGGAAACCCGCTGTCGCCACTTCATGGGCTACTCTTTTCGATTAGCAGCAAGGGATCTTTTATATGCACCATCCCACAGACAGGATAGTACATACCACGGCCTTTGTTACACCAGTTGTGGAGCACTGGCTAGAACCAGAAATAGCCCAACGCAGTTGGTAGTCTGAACCTAGCATTACACACCTGTTCGTGAGAACACCATTCGATATGTTTGATAACATGTACTTGTTAACACATATACGTGCGATAACATTTTAAAGACATCAAACTGGCTGCTCCATAGCATACAAACAGACAGACAGGGAGGATATGAAACCTATAGTCCCCTCCAGTTGGGCTGGTAGGGGACTAAAAAAATACATCCCAATAATTTTATGTACTCCTTTTTTACCCCTTCAACTTTATCATATTGAAACATCCAACAAGGATGACCCACAGGTATGACGTGACGTTACATTTTGGATTTGACAAACAAATGGCTGCTATTTTTACGCATGAATAGTTTTATGTATTTTATATGGTTTTACATCATCAGTCCTGCTGATACCGAACAATGGGTTATTACTGTGCATAGTCCTGTGGTACCTTTATTCTTTGTCAGGCGCGGATCCAGGGGGTGGGGAGCTGGAGCTGCATGTTTCAGGCGCGGACCCAGGGGGTGGGGAGCTGGAGCTGCATGTTTCAGGCGCGGATCCAGGGGATGGGGAGCTGGAGCTGCATGTTTCAGGAGCGGATCCAGGGGGTGGGAAGCTGGAGCTACATGTTTCAGGAGCGGATCCAGGGGGTGGGGAGCTGGAGCTGCATGTTTCAAGCGCGGATCCAGAGGGTGGGGAGCTGGAGCTGCATGTTTCAGGCGCGGATCCAGGGGGTGGGGAGCTGGAGCTGCATGTTTTAGGAGCGGATCCAAGGGGTGGGGAGCGGAGCCAGGGGGTGGGGAGCTGGAGCTGCATGTTTCAGGAGTGGAGCCAGGGGGTGGGAAGCTGGAGCTGCATGTTTCAGGAGCGGATCCAGGGGGTGGGGAGCTAGAACTGCGTGTTTCAACAGTATTATACCATTTTCCGTTAAGTTGCGAACATTACCGAAGACGTTACAATACAAATATCAACATTCCTTTGACCTGACGTCGACAAGTGCTTTAACGTTTTAATATGCTTATTGATGTCAAAGCGATACTACGTGCATGCTACTGAATATAGTTTAACTTCAGAAATGTGCGAACAGAATCACTTTTGAACAGTTATATGCATATTTATTTTAAATGTCTACTACTACTACCATTACTACTACCTAATGACGACATCCATCTACTGTGCTATTTCGTTGCAATATTTTCCGTAAATATTGAGTGGATATACCAATAGAGGTACGTGTTTGTTTGTTTGTTTGTATAATTATTTGTTTATCAGGAACGATAAAGTAGGGCATTGGGTGTGATGGCATTGTTTGTTTATTTATATACTCTCCCAAAAAAGAAACACATCAGTAGATTTTGTTTACACTGGAAAGGTGTATTTAATGGTTAAAAGGAAAATAACAGAAGGTTCACATATTACACACATATTCGCAGTTGACAGTTGTCGATGACGTGACATTAAAAAGTCCAAGGTCATAACTGTATGCAGTTCTTGTGTGCCCACTATGTGAGTCCAAAACTGCGAGATATCTCCTTCACATGGAAGCAACAAGATTACGAATTACACCTTGTAGAATGGTGGCCCGCTCTGCCTGTAGTGTCAGAGCCAACTGGATGATTATGTCGTCTATCCAACTCATCCCATAAATGTTCTATGGGGTTCAAATCCGGATATCTAGCAGACCAGGGCAGGAAGTGAATGTTGTTGTGTATGTATGATGTTGTTAGTCTAGCTGTATGTGGTCTTGCATTGTCGTGCTGGAATATAAGTTAGCGTTATTCATCATTAGAACGACGTGTGGCTGCAGAATTACATCTTGATATCGCTGTGCTGTTAAGTTGTTCTGGATGTGAACCAGGTTGGTCCGGTCAGTATATGGAATTGCTGACCATACCCTCACACTACCACTAACGAATATATCCAATTCCAGTATGCAGTTTGCAGCATAACGTTCACGACGACGTCTGTACACTCGGCATCTTCCATCAATGTGACGAAGCCAAAAAACGAGACACGTCACTAAACCACACACTTCTCCACCGCAGTTCAATAAATGATGAACTTTGTCACACTTAAAACAAAGGTTGTAGAGTTTCTGGATAATTACTGCAAACACTACAAGCATTAGAATCAATATAATGAATCACATGTAAGAATGTGTGTGTTAGTCGCCAGGATTCTGTAAAAAATTCTGTTCTGAAACCATGCTAAAGATGTAGCCTATCTTTCATGCTATGGAAAGGAAAAGTATAAAACGTTTCCCATTGCTGTATATGATATATGCATCCTTCATTTGCATATTTTATTTGTGCTTTTGGTATTATTATTCGAGTATTTAGTGTACCGTACATATGTTTGCAGCCATTTTTGTCTTTTAACAGCATGGCATGCTTAGTTTAAATGGGAAAATTGGATTTTTAGGCCAGTCGTTTTTGATTAATAGGTGTACGGATCCGCCGAAGTTCGTTAAAAAGTCCCGCTGGAAAAATAAAAATGCAAACCTACATTTTTTTTTTTTTTTACCGCCGTTCTGACCAAAAAAAAGAGAAAAAAAAAAGTAATTCAAGGGTATTTTTCCAAAAATTATACTTGTCAAATCATATTCTGTCTTTGTTAAATTATTTATTCAGAAGTTAGTTGCGTTTTGACTTTGCCGTGTACTGTGCGGGTGCACAGGTGCATGGCCACCATCTTGTTGGTGTTGTTATTGATACTTGCGGAAAGCGGCTATATGTCGAAATCAGAATTTCAAGTAGCAGAATTGAACAGTTTATCGTAGTATGTCTGTATTAACTAATTCAACATCATAAATACATATCAAAAGTATAAATCAATAAGCATCTATGTATAATACAGTATTTATATGCCTGAATGCCAAAGCAGTAAAATTACGACATGTTCAGACCAATTTCTGTTGAATCCGGGTCGTTTCGCCCTAAAACCATTTCGAACCCTGTGTTGTTTCGCCCTTAGACCCGTTCACCCAGGGTTGGTTCGTTCTAAAATCTTATTCGTACGGAGTCGTTTCGCCCCAAAAGTGAGTCGATTCGCCCCGATTATATATTTATTAGTGTAATTGTTTTGAAATAACATGAATATATCCACATTAGTTATTTAAACGAGATATAAATACTGTAAAACCCGGGAAGCAGAATGGTAGTGAATGAGAAAGTACATGCAACCACAAAATCCATTTGCAACATATATGTGTGTGTGTTCATGATGAATAATCTGGATTTGAAAATTTTCTTTTTTTTCCTCCGACAGAAAAAAATTGGTCAGAAAAAAATAATAAAAAAATGGATCCAAAACTTTTATTTTTATTTTTATTTCGACCACCTACATATATTTTGTGGAAAAAAATCCGTAAACCATTTAATAAAAAATAGGTGGCCTTAATGACGTAAAAATGTCATCCGTTAAAGGGACATGCCTGAGTTTGCTGCAATTGTTAAGATGTTATCGACTAACAGACTTTTTTTTAACAATTGTAATTACATATCAAATATATTCTTCTGCATAAAATATTAGTGGCTGTATATTAAACGTGTTTCTGATCGTTCTAATATTTGTAATAGGTTAAATTTCATTTTATTTGCTAAAATAATTTATTTTCGCATGTACGAAATTATTTGAAGATAAAATTCAGTTTGGGCTTCTTACAAATATTAAGACGACCAGAAACACGTTGAATATATACAGACATTGATATTCTAAACAAGAAAATATATTTAATATGTATGTTTAACCGTAGAAATATTTTATTAGTCGGAAATACCTTACAATGCAGAAAACTCAAGAATGTTCCTTTAAGTTGTTGATAGCTTTACCTAACTCAAGTGAAAGACTACTCAAATATTATTAAAACAAATATTTGACACAGTGGTACTGAAAAGTTAGCACGCAGTTTAATAACGCAAAACTATAATGATGGCAGAATTAAAATGTTAAGCATAAATAATTACATAATAACTCTTTAAAATGCATCCGTTAAAGGGACATGCCTGAGTTTGCTGCAATTATTAAGATGTTATCGACTAACAGAGACTTTTTAACAATTGTATTTACATATCAAATATATTCTTCTGCATAAAATATTAGTGGCTGTATATTAAACGTGTTTCTGATCGTTCTAATATTTGTACCAGGTTAAATTTAATTTTATTTGATAAAATTCAGTTTGGGCTTCTTACAAATATTAAGACGACCAGAAACACGTTGAATATATACAGACATTGGTATTCTAACTAAGAAAATATATTTAATATGTATGTTTAACCGTAGAAATATTTTATTAGTCAGAAACTTCTAACAATGCAGCAAACTCAGGAATATTCCTTTAAGTTGTTTATGGCTTTACCTAACCCAAGTGAAATACTACTCAAATATTATTAAAACAAATATTTGACACAGTGGTACTGAAACGTTAGCACGCAGTTTAATAACGCAAAACTATGATGGCGGAATTAAAATATTGAGCATAAATAATTACATAGTAACTCTTAAAAATGCATGAATTCGACGAATGTTAATGAAGACCAAAAGTGGACAAATATGTTTAAACCTATTATAAGTATATCTACAATGGATTTAATTATACACGGTGACTGTTTCATTACTTTTAAACTGGAACGAATACTAAATATATTTTGGAAAGATACTATATACAGCTGGGTACAGACACAACAAAAACAATACCCACAAATTATAGATGACATTTTATATATTATTGTATTAATATTTGGTACAATAGTAAAATATGTACAGATATATATATATATATATATATAAATATATGTATATGTATATGTATATGTATATGTATATGTATATGTATATGTATATATATATATATATATATATATATATATATATATATATATATGTCACGGGGATCCTCTAATACCCGTAACTGAATAAAACACGATTATCCAAATATATATTAGATCTCTCTGTATCGGGCAGTCTAATACCCGAGTGGCTCGGCTCTAGGTATAATCAGAGATAAGATCTTATATAAATATATATATGTAGCACGTTTAGTTCACTAGAAAACACAACAAAACACAATACACTTTGGAATTTGTATTAACACTACGCTGACAAATGTACTTGCCGCAGTAGTTAATTAACAACAACAATATATAATAACAACCCAGAGCTAATCACTTAATTAGTTAATCACTAGGTGTCTAGTTTACACAATATTCTAATCACTTCACCGTGATACAACACACACACGTGTGATAATTGAGAAACGCTGCCAGGGGAACTTAATTAATAAAGGAATTACAACTCTATTCCTAACTGGTTAATTTTTAATTAACCCTTAAATACTCATTCAGTAACCTTGTAATACAGAATTAATACTGGTACCTATCACAATAAAGACAATAACATACAGTTTACCTAGATCCTCTAGGATGACCGGCTAAGCTTTATCTTTTTAGAACAGTGAAGCCTACAAGTTACTTCGTCAGATTACCGGAGACTCTGTCTAAATAATATTGGTATAATATCAATCAATCACATCAAGGTTATACAACAGAGCAGAAAAATATATTTACCAGTCCGGTTGGACAAGTTCCCCTGGAGCCTTCCAAATGTTTCTCCCCGATATATCTAAAATCCTATCTATTTATTCAAAAATCTCAGAGACAGCGAATATCGCCTGGGGGCATAACGCGGTACCTCACCTATCATGTGATAGTTCCACAACACCCAGGGACGGTATTTTCTTCTTAGATGACCAGACGTACTGTCACCAGTTCGCTAGAAATACCCCGGTCGTAAACCGCACTACCTGAGTTATTACGTAACTACTGGACACATGGCCTCCACACCTAGTCTAAGTGTGTATTAGGGGGTACGGTCGCGCGGAGGTATTACGTAACCAAGCTGCACACGGCCCTCTAAAACAATTAACATCGCCACAGGCGAAAAGATAAGAGCATGTTCCGTCACATATATATATATATATATATATATATATATATATATATATATATATATATATATATATATATATATATATATATATATATGAATGAACAAGGAGACTTCCTAAAATACGAAGAGTTCATAGCAAAATATCACATAACTACGAATTATCTTTTTAAATTATATATATATATATTTTTTTTTTTTGCAATATACTTCATTAATAAATGCAAAAAAATCCCCTTTATACATTAATAAATGTGTTATTTTGGAAATTATTAAACGTTTTAGAACAGCTATCCTTCCTAAAACAGTAAACTTTCCAAATGACCATATTTTCGTTAACTTTTCCATTTCTATTATTTTTTATTCATAGTTTAGTTCAATCATTTTTTCTAAATTTACTGAGAAGTTGAATGAATGAATGAATGAATGTAAACTGTTTTGAACCCCATTCTAGCTTCCATCTGGTATAGTGAAACATTTCCTTTGAATATTTTTTACTTCCTATCCAAATAGCTTTGATGTAGAATAATTTATTTTGAGACCAAATACTGCATAATAGTCTAAAACTGACAGTATATTGTGTAGAGATTCTGCGGAGCCATCAAAAATAAAACTAGTATTATCTGCATATTATGATTAAATATTCCTCTCCATCTATAGTGATACCTTTAATATTAGGTGAATTTCTAACTATGATGCCGAGAATTTGAACACATAAAACAAATATATATGGAGATAAATGATCGACGTGCCTACAACCTCTTTCTAGTTTAATTGGTTCAGACAAAAATGCATTTTGTATTACACTTGATCAGGAATTATTATATAGTGCTTTAATTCAGTTTTAATTGACGTCTTAAAGTTAAAAATATCAAGGTTTTATATATAAAAATATCAGAATATCGTTTATGTCCGAAGTTGGGGCAATTACAACGCAACCGTTGAATTGGCTAATTTCGTCGTGACAGTTGACAGTCTGATACTATCATAACGATTGGTTTAATACTAGGTTAAAATATACACATAATATATAACTTTTGTTTTAGGAATCTTCAATGTATTCTAGAATATTTAGAAAAAAACTACGTTTGGTCCGTATATCTTCACAAGGTTAGTATAGACAAGACACGAGGGTATACTCTGTATGCCTTAATATTAAGAACATTTCCAATACTTGGTATTTAGAGAACAGCAAATTGGTTAATTGAACATTCAAGACATGTGGCCACTCCAGCTCTTAAACAAAACGACCAACTCCAAATGATTACATTCCATAGCTATATCCAATGGTGAGCTACCACGTCTGCATTTCCTATTCACGTGTAGTGTTTTTACTTTTTTAAGGAGCCAGTCGCTAATCTGAACACTGCCTCCTCGTGCTGCCATGTGTAGGGGCGTCTCCTTCTTTCGGTTAATGGCATAGGGGTTCGACCCATGCTTGATCAGCCAAAAGAAGGCTTCATTGAAACCTTTACTGGCAGCAGACATCAGTGCTGTGATTCCTCTATCAGATTGGCAGTCGATACCCAGCCCTACCATACTCACAAGCAACTCTATCAAATCAACATTGCCATTCATCGCTGCAAGATGTAGGCAGGTTAATCCATCATTGTCAACCGTAGTCATATTTGCTTCACATTGCATAAGAAGTTGAACCACTTGTAGCTGTCCATGACGACATGCAAACATTACCGGAGTCCTGACTTGGTCATCGGAAATCACATCGATGTCCATGCCATAGTCAAACAAGGCCTGTACGATTGTAACACTGCCTTTTATGCAGGCCAGATGCAGACAGTTGTGGTTATAGTCCTTTCTTGGTATAGCATATACATCTGGGTTTTTGCTGAGCAGGAAACTTACAAGACGTTCATACCCGAAACGACATGCAAACATGATAAGCGTTCTTCCGTGTTCCCCTCTGCAGTCTACGTGCATCTCGCCGTTTAGGAAGAAGCGCACGATATCCTCGTGGTTGGCTCTGCATGCCAGGTGGAGACCATAATCATTTTCTTTGTTCACTCGTAGTATGTCCGCCCTGTTCTCTACCAACAGCTCTACAACCTTTAAGTGACCTCTGTTGCTGGCGAACATAAGTGGCGTCATCTCCGTCTCCAGACAGACTGCATCTACGTCGCATCTTTTCTGTATGAGACATCTGACGACATCGACGTGGCCACATGCACTGGCGATGTGAATCATGCGACTCCCTGGGTATCCATGGTAATGGACATTCTCCCTAGGGAACAATACCTTATTCACGTCAGTTGGAGACAGGCTACGGAGTACCTTGTCTGCATCATGGACTGTCGCAAACTCACCGATTGGGACTTCTAGAGATATTTCTGCATCGGGGATTTGTTCCAGCAACAAATTTAAGATCTGTGTATCACCATTAAGACAGCAGGCTAGACAGCCCTGTAGAAGTTCAGTTTCACCGAACTGTGCTGACTGCAGTAGTTTTACACACAACCCATGTTGCCTTAGTGCCGCCCAGAACAAGAAGTAATAGCCTGTACCCTTGTCACAACAGTGAACTATTTCATCATGAATGTCGAACAATTTGTACTGAAAATCATCAGACAAGTGTTTGTTCAGTAAACTTGGGTGGGACATTGGAGAAGCAAGATGTCCCTGTTGTATCTCCCGAATAAGTCTGTCGATCAAAGTGGACCTAGAATCGTCCTCGAGAACAATGTGTGTGTAGAACGGGGCAGTATGCTGATCTGTCGACAGCCTGTTGCTGATAAACCGCATCGAACAGTAATCGATAGCAAATTTCTGGTCAAGTTCACTCATGACGTAAGCAACGGCGTCATAGACATTGTGATTGAATAGCACGTGTTTGGTTGTTACAGAAACTAGAGTTCCGTCAAATAATAAGAATGCCTTTAACACTTCTGTTTTCAGGGAATCTTTAAATGACTTTAAACCTACAGTCGATGCAGCCTGCTCCAGGACAGAGTCCAAATCTTCATGTGCGAATTCAATTCGGTCTTTGTCAATCATGTCATTGAACCAATCGGTGTCTGTATGCAGAACATGTGCATATGTATTCACAGAAAGTCCTAGCATAGTGCTTTGTAGATTACAGTCACATGTGGGATCATAGGTGTGTTGTTCAACCCCATTGTCTAATCTAAACTTTTGATCCAGGCTAGCATCCACTAAAGGTTTAGGCACGGCACATCTAAATTCTTCCTTCTGGCTCTCATTCACACGTAGAGCAATGTGACCACCCTTGAGGATGAGAAATATCAGAGCCACTTTTTTCATCTCAGTTTCGTAGTTGTCGATAGAAAACAGTTTTCGGATGTCTGCAACAAGAGTACAAATATCTTTCTTTATCACCATGGCTTTATCGTAGTAACCTAGTTCTCGAAAACGTTCATTCTCATGGTAAAGTTCAGCAAATCGACGACATACGTATGGATACCACGGGACACGACGGAATTCCTGTAATATGTAAAGTGGCGGGAAGTCTGGATACATTATTCCAGCATGAGTCAAATGCTTAGACAGCATTTCGTTTTCTTCGTTTTTGGTAAGATGAATTTCAGACAAATTTACAATCGATGGTATCTTGAAAAACGTATTGTCAAACTCGCTCAACTGTTTAGCATGGGCATTGAATTCGTAAATGCCCACAGTCAACACTAATTTAAAATCCGAGGTAAAACGACCTGCGTTGAATACACGACTCTCTAGTTTGCGGAGAGTATCGAAATATCTCTGCAGACGCTCTGCTGTCACATTGTCGCACTGCAGAATATTATCAAGCACAAGGCAAGTCGGTTTGCTCCACTCCTCTGGTTGTAAGAGGCCACAGCTGTCTGCGTTTTCTTCTACCAACACCTCGTATCCATCTTGGTAGTACTGGTCGGCCAGCATCAGCGCATGCGTAGTTTTATCGGATCTCTGAGCGCCACAAATTGTTACCCATCCCATATCGTCCATGTGACGTTTTGCAACTCCATACCAATTGCTGAACACAAATGTACTCTTTATATCTGCTAACTTTCTCTGTAAAGACAAGCCTGGTGCATCGCCTGGAATATATAAATAAAGAAATCAGTAAGTAATTCTGAACGACGAAATCGTACCTTATGACCAGAGTAGCGTTTTACGAAGAGATCTCAGAGCTAAGATCACCGTAAGTGCATAAAGTAGCTATGTCTTAAGTTGATATTAACGCTAAGATCGCTTCGTAAAACGGGGTCCAGGACCGTATCTCTGCATAATGCAGTCGAAAGGGCTTCTGGCAAAATAGTGGTTGGTTCCAGGACCGTAGCTAGCGGGGGTGGGGAGCACTGTCGTCTCCTCCCCCCCCCCCCCCCCAAAAAAAAAATAAAAAGAAAAAGAAGAAAAGGATCAATTTACAATTTACTGGTATTGACGTTTTAAGGATGTAACCTTCCTGAAATGGCTGCAAAATGTAATTTCAGAGCATCTAGATTTCAGACCCTCTAGTGTCTTACACCTGCCATGCTTGTTCGTTGTAAGAACTGGGGCAAACGCCATGAAAGACAAACTTAATTTTGTAATTGACTGTATCAAGTCTACGTTCTGTATATATATATATATATATATATATATATATATATATATATATATATATATATACTAGGTAATCAGTTATATTTTGTTGGGTACCCAGCCATGGTGGCATTAAAGACAATGAAAAGGCAGCTTTTGCTGCCAAGTCTGCTTTGAGTTAGCCCCGGCCATGTCAGTTTTGTAGCCCGAGTACTCTGCCGTTCGAGAGCTATAATCCTTCCCACAGTGTATGTCTTTTTTTCATACTATGGAATTTATTACAAGTTATTTATTTATGAGCCGATTGGGTTTTTTTTTAATGCACACATTTTAAAATTATTTACTTTTGTTACTTCCAAAACACTTTTACTTTTCTTCTTACATCAAACCAGACTGAAATTATTTACAAAAAACATTTTTGTAGAAGGATGGAACAGACGATATAGCTCAGTTGGTTCAGTGATCGCTAGAGGTGCTTATGTAGCAGGATCAATCCACCCTGGTGGATCCATTCAACTGATTGGGGTTCTTCTCGTTCCATCCAGTGTACCACAACTGGTCAAAGACTGTGGTATGTGCTTTCCTGTCTGTGGGTACATGCATATAAGATATCCCTTGTTGCATTAGGGAAAATGTAGCGGGTTTCCTCTGATGAAGACGTGTCAGAATTACCAAATGTTTGACATCCAAACGCCCATGATTTGGCGTAGTTAAACGAAACTTTAACAGACTAGATGGATATTTGGACGGTTATGACCGTAACCGTCCAAATACACTTAGCTCTCGAAAACAGCAAAGTACTCGGGTTATTCAACGTTGGTGTCACATACAGTGTTTTTTAAAACATCAGCTTCATTCTGTCAAGCCATTTCTGGTAGAGTGGCAGTCCTTCTATAGTCGGTGCACGAAGAATGAGGTGGTCTTGTGACGTGCTTGCATCGGCCACACACATTTAACTAATTCTCCATTCATTTTAAAGAATGACACGCCTCCTTGGTGTGAATATTGCCAGTGTACATTGACGGTGCGCTATATTTTGGTGGAGTTTAATCAGCTGAATCCGTCGAGAAAAAGATATATTTGGTAACAGAAATGTAGTAAAACGTATTCGATTCCACCCAGAATCAATTTTAAAGTTTTAAAGATATTTTGATTTAAATATAAAGTATTACAACATATTTACCTTGATATTTATTGTATTGTATTTTTCACCACATCTCCACATAATTGTATTTGTAATGTAAATAATCATATCCATACACTTACATGTAAATTTGTTTTAACACTCAAAAGCTGATGTGTGATTTTGTAGTACAAGTGGGTTTTCAGCGTATCAATAAGTTTTAAATATAAATAATTTATTTTATGTCACTAATGTTTTATTTCAGGTTGTTTGTCCTAAAAGCTAACTGGTAGCTAAATGACCAAATATGTTTTAAAGTAATTAATAATTTGTTTTCAGGTTACATAAAATACAGGCTGTTTTTGTATTTAACATATCAATTGTATTTCAGTGCAGGTACTATGAATTGAGTTTAAAGTTCAAGTTTTCCCAAACAGTGTAATATACAACAGCGTGATGCGTTCACCTTTTGACCTATTCTTTAGAATTTGACATTCAATAAACTTTTATGACCTTACCACTAAATGCACGTGCATGCATATTTGTTTTCCATTCACTGACCTGGCAGAATTTGACAGTCAAACAATAGTTAGCTGCGGGTGAAGTCGGAGTTGTAAGTTCTTAACAGGTTACAAAGAAAATTTAATTCATTTGTAATTGTATTATAATATAGTGGTGTGATTGTTTGAATGAAAGATATTATATGTTGATAGTCTGGTTATTTGTATAGCTGGAGCAATATTGTATATTTTTACATGTATATCAGCTGGTAACTTGGCTGATATTTACATCGTTACTTTTTCCAATTTTTTTATCATTGAACTATGGATATTTTAAATAAGTAACTTTTTCTTTAATGTTAACGTATGTTTTAATCAGAGCATATAAGAATGTATTGGTTTCACATATCATGTAATAAGTTATTTATATAGCTTATTTGTTATTTAGGTATTTAGGTTGCTTTGGACTAACCGAGCAGAAACACGCCTTTGTTAAATCCACAGGGTACGTGAAAAGTATTAGTATTATATTAATTAAGACGTTATTCTTATATTTATCTTGTATACTTTAACTATAAGTAATGTTTAAGACAATTGGATAAAAACAATTTATAAAGTTAAATATTATCTCGCTTTATATATTCTAAAGTCAGTAACGTTAATTAATAAATAGTAAATATATTTTAAGTAATTATTATGATTTTGAATAATATATGGATTTTGAGTAATATATGTGATTTGTGTTTTTGTCCAAGTTATTTCCCTTTTAGATTTTATGATTTGTAATTTTATATGATGTGTATATATTTGGACTTTATTATACGTGTATATTTAGTAGACATTGTATTGTGTTGTATTTATTACAGAGTGTCGTTATCGCTATCGTGTTGTCACTGAATAAAAGATGGTCCCTGCACTCAGTTCTCGTTTTCAGTGAACCCTGGAGCAGGGGCTTAATTCACTAAACTCTCGCAACTTTGCGATATCACAGTGCAATGTTAAAATACTTGCAAAGAGGATGCTTTGTTGTCTACCAGAGCCAAAGAATGATTTGTGAATTAGGCCCCTTACTGCTACATTTTTGTGCTAGGGTATCGTTAAACAGTCATTCATCCATCCATTCGCTTGTTACATAGGTTTTACAACAGCTCGTTAGATAATGTATACTGAACTGCATAAGAAAATAAAGCAACATCACCAACACCATTTGTTAGATATACAAATGTATATAGAAAATAATACACGAGTGGCTGTTGTTAGATTCATCTGTCTTGGACACATCCACCGGGGAATCTCGGAGATGTGACAAGATAGTGGTGCTTGAACCTTCATTGGGTGTAAGCACGAGTCAAATGGTTGATTGATTGATCTATATACATTTGTATATCTAACAAATGGTGTTGGTGATATTACTTTATTTTCTTATGCAGTTCAGTATACTATCCCAAACCATAGAATTGGAGGATATATTTAATAACTTGTTATAAATATGTCTTGGTGGCTTTACTCAATAAAACGCCATTAAGTTTCAAAAGAGGAACATTTTCTGGAAGGACTTTCCTTTGGCACTGTTACTAACCCTAACCCTAACCCTAACCCTAACTTTATTTATTATAAGTATTTATAATGTTCTTTATACGCGACAGTGCCAAAGGAAAGTCCTACCTTTTTGTTTCGACCGAGTGTCATTTTTCTACGGAGAATACCGATTCTTTTGCCGTAGAAAAGTGGCCTCCGATCGGTATTCTAGGTGGTCCAAGTACCACAAGGTGCGACCTCAGTACGTATAAGCTTTACAATGGTCTAACAATCAAGTCAGCTAGACCTGTTGTTTATTGCAAACACTTAACATACCGTCTTTCTCCGTCATCTTTAGATTTTCATTCCTGCCAGTATTACTGCGCTGTTTTCTTTACCTTGCAGAACACCTAAAAATAACATACAGAAGGAAATATAATTGCGCATAAACAAGTAAAAAGTAAAGTTTGTTTTATTTAACGACGCCGCTAGAGCACATTGATTTTTTATCTTATCATCGGCTATTGGACGTCAAACATATGGTCATTCTGACACTGTTTTTTTTAGAGGAAACCCGCTGTCGCCACATAGGCTACTCTTTTTACGACAGGCAGCAAGGGATCTTTTATTTGCGCTTCCCACAGGCAGGATAGCACAAACCATGGCCTTTGTTGTACCAGTTATGGATCACTGGTCGGTGCAAGTGGTTTACACCTACCCATTGAGCCTTGCGGAGCACTCACTCAGGGTTTGGAGTCGGTATCTCGATTAAAAATCCCATGCCTCGACTGGGATCCGAACCCAGTACCTACCAGCCTGTAGACCGATGGCCTGCCACGACGCCACCGAGGCCGGTCATAAACAAGTAGTGCACAAAAGCAAGTTACGATTCTATTTAATCTCTATCAGGAAATACGTTTATCTGTATTTCTGTTCATGATTTCAAGGCATATAATAAAGAATCAAGCGCATTATAATGTGTAAGAAGAGGACAAATTGCCAATATAAGTACATAATATTTAACATACATGATAAGAACATGCAATATTATTAACACAGAATATCCTACAGTTGACATATAAGGGTACTGTCCTGAGTTTGCAGCCATTGTAACATGTTTCCGACTTTTTGGCATATTTAATACATGTTCTTGTTTAGAATACCAGTGTCTGGGGTGTCGTTAAACATCTATTCTAGTCTATTCTATTGCTCATTTTAATCATCACTTATTGTTTTGCATTTACCATAGTTTGACACCCAATAGCCGATGTATTTTTCGTGCTGGGATGTCGTTAAACATCTATTCTATTCTAGTGCTCATTTTAATCATCACTTGTTGTTTTGCATTTACCAAAGTTTGACACCTAATAGCCGATGTATTTTTCGTGCTGGGGTGTCGTTAAACATTTACCACAGTTTGACACCTAATAGCCGATGTATTTTTCGTGCTGGGGTGTTGTTTTGCATTTACCAAAGTTTGACACCTAATAGCCGATGTATTTTTCGTGCTGGGGTGTCGTTAAACATTTACCACAGTTTGACACCTAATAGCCGATGTATTTTCCGTGCTGGGGTGTCGTTAAACATTTACCATAGTTTGACACCTAATAGCCGATGTATTTTTCGTGCTGGGGTGTCGTTAAACATTTACCATAGTTTGACACTGAATAGCTGATGTATTTTTCATGCTGGGATGTCGTTAAACATCTACTCTATTGTTCATTTTAATAATCACTTATTGTTTTGCATTTACCATAGTTTGACACCCAACAGCCTGTATTTTTCAGACTGCATTTTAATACTTATAAATCTCATAGGGTGTATTTTGACGGAATGAACCGAGCGTGTACGGAATAAAACGAACCTTTAGTCCCATAATGCCTCATTGTGTCTTCTGTGCTATATTTCTACCAAAAGCACCAACAAAAGCACCCTTGTGAAGGCAAAACGTAGTGATACTGGATTACGAAATATAAAAATTATGTTGCTTTTATAGAACAAAATGTTTAAACAGGTATTGTATATAACTAACCCTAACCCTAAATTTACACTAATTGTAACAAATATTGTTAGGGGGTGCGGGCTGATATTTTACCAAATTATCTTTTAATGTGTCATTTTAGTCATCAAAAAAGATCTGTCAGTCATGTCAGTCCGTCTGCGGAAAGTGTCACGATGAACGTTTGTACACCCTGGAAGCTAAATTAAGCAAATACTTTTCGAAGAGACCTTTTATAATTATTCATCCAACAACTGTTTTATATCTTCAACTGCTTCCCGGGTGTTGGACGTCTAATCGTATGTTCCATTAAAAAAAAAACCCCAAAAAACCCTCACTGCTCAGAACAGTCTGTGAAGACTGCGGCCAACTATACTCTGTAAGGTCTGTCCTCCAGACATATGGTTGTCTATCAAGGCAGACCAGGCGGACAGCTGTGGACGAGTGTTTTAACTCGGAGTCATCCCCAAGGACACCGCGTTTTTCCCCCCATTACCATGAAGATGGGTTTAGAAGCGATGGTTGTGAGAAATTAAAATTAAACAGATGAGGGGTCCTGCTCGCATCGATCATACATATATACTTTAATTTATTCTGAAGACGGATCTTCCACCTCAGTGTGAGCACTAATGTGGTAGGGTGGGTTTTTGGGGGGGGTTTTTGTGTGTTTTTTTTGTGTTTTTTAAGCAATAAAACATGTTTCATTTAATCAATATATTGGCATGGAATTTGAATTTTAAGAAAATTGAAGTAGGAAAGAGTAGTATTAAATCATCTACCTGACATGTCCTTCACTTATGTTATATCAAAATGGTACGACCAAGGAAAAACAACCATGCACTTTTAAATGCAATTTTTGAATGAATATGAACTAATATACTGGTAATATACTGGTTATTAACAGTAGCCCTTAACTGAGTAAAATTTTACTGCGGTAGTAAAATGCAAATACTGTAGATCCTGAAATTAATGCGATCATAATATTAATGCGAAAAATGCGAGCTCGTGTTATTCGCATTAATAATATGACGCATTTATTTCTATGTTTTGTCTATGTATCCCACGTTATTAAAACAAAACAAACAAAGATTAAAATTCTAACATATAACACAAATGGAAAACAATTCATTGTAGGCAAGTCTGACTAATTGTTGACTAGTCCAGCAAGCTATGTGTCACACTTTTAAAACAAAGATTAAAGATTGAGTTTATATTTGTGTTCTAGGTTTGCAATAGCCAAATAATAAAAATGCACATATAAAATTAATTTAATATAATAACCGATATGATAATTGTAAAATACTCCACTTATCTATGAAGTGGTCTTCATTTTCTTAGTAAATATATGTTTCGATTTGTCCGTAAAATTATATTCTAGTAACAACTTTATCAAAATTTGAGAGGCAGAGATAGGGATAGGCAGAGAGAGAGAGAGAGAGAGAGAGAGAGAGAGAGAGAGAGAGAGAGAGAGAGAGAGAGAGAGAGAGAGAGAGAGAGAGAGAGAGAGGGCGGAGGGGGAGAGGACGGGAGGGAGGGAGGGGGGGGGGGGGGGGAGGGGGAGGGAGGGAGAAAAAAGTTGAGGAAGGAAGGAAATGTTTTAACGACGCACTCAACATATTTTATTAACGGTAATATGGCGTCGGACATATGGTTAAGAACCACACATATATTGAGAGAAAACCCGCTATCGCCACTTCATGGGCTACTCTTTTCGATTAGCAGCACAATCCCACGGACAGGATAGTAAATACCACGGCCTTTGTTACACCAGTCGTGGAGCACTGGCTGGAACGAGAAATAGCCCAACAGGCTCACCAAAGGGAATCAATCCTAGATCGATCGCGCATCAGGCGAGCGCAGTACTACTGAGCTACGTCCCACTCCCGAAAAAGTTGAGAGTAGGAGTAAGGAGAGAGAGAGAGAGAGAGAGAGAGAGAGAGAGAGAGAGAGAGAGAGAGAGAGAGAGAGAGAGAGGAGAGGGAGAGAGAGAAAGGAGAGGAAGAGAGAGAGAGGTACATACAAATATATGCCTTAATTTCATGGAATGTTTTGGGGGGTGTTGTTTGTTTTTTTGGTACAGATACAGAGACAAAGAGGAAGAGAGTGAGGGAGGGATATAGAGAAACACAGATTTAGATAGGTAGGGGGTGGGGAAGAGAGAGAATATAGTGGGGGGAGGGTGAGAGAGATAAAGAGGAAGAGAGAGATATAAAGAGGAAGAGAGAGCGAGAAGAGGCGGGAATTTTTTTTTGATTTAATGTTTACCTGTTTTATAAGTGTGTGAAGTAACAATGCCAAAAAGAAAACATAACAGAGCAAATCGATTTGTTGTCATGTTTGATTTCACTTTCAAACCAGCATCAACGTGAAAAGCACGTGATGGGTGTTTTCCCTCCCACCTATCACGTGAATAACTATTTTTAAAACCAAACGAATTCTAGCAACCAATTCCCAGCAGGCCAATTACGTTAGCAGACAATTTCAGCAGACACGCATGGCGACGTTCTAAACATCGGACTCATACGCCTTTCGATTGTTAACTATTTCCCACACTTTTAAACACACTGTTATACTAATTATTAGTATTCACTATAATATAAGAATTTTAGAGTTTTAAAGAGTATCTTTATATAAAAAAAAAACCCCACAAAAACAAAATAAAAACCAGGACTCATTTTCAGTCGTATTGTTACTAATATCCGTATAATTTATACAACATAACCGTTTTATTAAGCACTCTGTAATAAGAATTAAGTAGCGTTTTAAAAGCCTGTATGTTCTATACTAATCCCTACTACATACCCATATAAGCCACACCCCGTCAAAGTCTTTATAACGGCTAGCATACACAGAGTGAAGTTTCTAATATCGCAATTTCTATACAAAATACACATATTTCTCGGCCACTCTTTAATAAGAATCAAGTAGCGTTGTAAATGCCTGTTTGTTCTATACTATCATGGTTATCCCTAATACATACCCATATAGGCCACACCCCGTCAAAATCTTTATAACGGCTAGTACACGTATTTCTCGGCCGCTCTGTAATAAGAATCAAAAAGCTCTGGGGGTTTTTTGTTTTGTTTTTAGGTAGGGTCGGTTTCAAGAAACGTTTTTTTTTTTTATATACGCCTTAATGGGCACACCACATCTTCACTATTCTATGTCTATATTGCAACAATTTTTTTCCTTCTTCAAATTTTGTATTAGAGGCTTCGGGAGAGGTGAGGGCCGATAGGGCCATGGTCTCCTCTTTTTTTTCTGTTACTGTGCTCAAAAGTCTGGAGATGCCATAGGACCAGCGTTAACATCTGAAATTTAACTTATTCCGGGTGAGCATATCTCCAAACCCCCACTAACAGGTTCGGGCCCTCAAATACATGTACTTACTCACTCACTCACTCACTCACTCACTCACACACACACACACACACACACACACACACACACACACACACACACACTCACACTCTCTCTCTCTCTCTCTCTCTCTCTCTCTCTCTCTCTCTCTCTCTCTCTCTCTCTCTCTCTCTCTCTCTCTCTCTCTCACACACACACACACACACACACACCCCAACCTTTGAACTGACAGCACATTACTAGTACGCCCACCACCATCCCCACTTTCAAATACATTCCGCTGGCCCTGTACATAATTTTTTTTAAAGTGTGTTGTTTCTAAAACACTTTTTCTTTTAGTTTTGTGAAATTATTGATTGAAAATTAATTAATTAATTAATTAATTAATTAATTAATCGACAACAAACATGATCAATGTCATGGAGTATAGGACGAACCCACCAAAACCGTCCCCCTCACCAAAAAGCAGTGAACAAAACACACAAATAAGCAAATGTCTACATAGCATATATAAAAGGAAGAAAATATAATATTAATAATTACATTTTTTAGAATCCACACACCGAGAATAGATAGGTTTTTGGCAATCATTTAGCGACCACCAAGCTAAGGCCCGCAACTCTAAACGCGTTTTATCATTTTGACAAAAACACGATCCCGAACAGCTACATGTAGATTCCAATCTGATTAAAATTAGCTCCACTGGTCTACCAGTAGATGTAACAGCATTACGTGTACTCCCATGTCCAGGATACATTTCATCTATAAATAACAATTTAAATATCGACCAATTACACTTCGCCTTTTATAACGTTATTCGGGAGCATACAAATTCTAAAAATATCGGGAGAGACTATTTATGCAATAGGCGAACATTGAAAAACAGGGGTAAAAGTGCAGTAATAAACTCTGGATTGTATACTAGTATAAACCGATTTTATGGCTATACCATCACGGTTTTTTTCCGTCTTAAAACGAATTTTTTTTTTTTTAATTATGTTGAAATTAGTTTCCGGCATACTTCGTAATTCACCCGAATCATTTCGTAATACCCTCGGCATAATCCCTAATGTTTTCAAATTCTTTTCAAATCACTGCATTACCAGGAAAAGTGCGTCAGGAACGGCACGGGGTGGGGTGGGGGGGGACCAAAGCTGGCGGCTCAACCGCCAGCGGCGGTCCCTTCTGCGACGCCGCCCCCAGCCCAGCCTTAGTCGACGCGATCAGCCTCACGGGAACCGCCGACCAGCGACAGGGACCCACTCAACACTGCGGTGTGTGAGACACCCAACAACCCCCCATCGCCGACTGTCACGTGGCCCAGGCAGAACTGGCCGGTATCCCCGATACCGCCAGACGCCACGCCACAGGCCCGATCAGTCGCCGCTGGAAAGAGGAAGGCCGTCGCCGAACGACCAACCTGACAAGGCCCGGCCTCCTCCAACACCCAAGACACCACCACTTCCGGCCCCTGTGGACTTAGAAGCTGTCTGGCAAGTACAGATCGGGAAGATCAGATCCAGCTTCCACAAGTTCAGTCAGAGGCGACACCAAGGACAAGGCAACGCTGCTGGGTGGAGTAGTGGACGAGGAACTACATCACCTCTCTGGTGGAAGCGACTTTGAGCTGCATTCCATCAAGTCCCCAACCGGCAAGGCGGGGCTAGTCGTCACCCAACGCCGAAGAGATGTCTACCGTCAAGCGATCCTGATGAGCGAAATGGATAGCCAATTCATCAGATCATCAAGGCTCTCTTCGGCGACGACTATGGAAGTGTCATCAGCCATTTACAACACCAGAAATGGAAGCGCTTCATCCCCCGTTTCGCCGCGATTCCACTCATCAGCTCACCTTAGTCAACCTTACCTAGGACAGGTAACCTCCTTTTTTGGGCTTAGTTGGACTTTAAAAAAATTTGGCCGTGGATCAAAATTCTTATGTTTATTTTTTTATAAATAGTTCAACGCACTTTACTTTGGCGCTCGTTCAATTGCTCAAATCACCTCAAAACCTTTTAGGCCGAGCAGTCAAATATATTTTTGGATTTAATTTCTTAGTCCGGACATGATTAGGATGCAGGTTATTCTCCGTAGACTTAGGCTTTTTAGACCTTACTAAAAAAAATATTCCAAATTCCGCCCACTTCAAACTTACCCCCCCCCCCCCCCCCCCCCCCCCCCCCCCCCTCCTGTCCCGGACTTGGTCACTGACGTAAGTCAGAGATTAAGCCCGTGATAGGCGTGCGTGAAGCTCTCATGGCACATATGCACGTTAAAACCCGACCTGACCCGACCCGCATTACCAGTCTGGAGCTCGATGCGGTAAGACGTGTTTGTTTCGCTTGTGCACACTGCACGTGCTTTCGTGCACTCGACTTGGGGATCCTTCATTTCGTTTCAGCGAAATGAAGTTTTCTACTGGGATGTATGCGGCCATTGGAACTGATTGAATGCTGGAACGCTTCTCGTTTCGACAGCCTGCACCACCAGGTTGGATTCTTTTTTAGCGAGATTCCTTGCCTCCGCGTCATTTCTCCGGCTGACTATGTCGACTTGTTTCTTTTCGTGATTTAGTCCAGTAAATTTATGGTTTGACCTCGAACAAATTTTTTTTTTTTACATTATAGATATCACCTCACTGAATATTATATACAAAATAGGATCAAAATCGGACATCCGGAAGTGGGCTAATTTGTATAAATCTAATATGGCCGCCAAAATCAACTTTGAGGTCTTATATCTTCTTAACGGTTGGTTTTAAACCACATATATGCGTATCAGTAGATGGCAATATTATTCCTATGAACTAAGTTAACTTTTTAAAAGACACCGTGGCGTATATATGACGTAATGACGCATGCGTTGTCATTTTCCGTCATCGGGTCATCAATTTTAGAATAAATAGTGCGATTTGTTTTTAGTAAATTTGATAAAAATCATCAATGAACAAGCTAATTTTGCCTTAATAGTGTACTTATCTATTTCTGGCGCTTTGTAAACGTCAGGTGTCGTTTATAACGTCTTTATGACGTATTTGTGATGTCAAACTACAATGTACTTGCATTTGAAAATAACGCAAATAAATTTCTTTAAATCCAATTATCACGTCAAACTTTCTCTTCCTTCATGGATGATGTTCAACTGAGGTGTGTCATGTGCAGGGAAGAACTTTAAAATGGTACAGAGACGGTGAAAATCGGTGATAAAGGAGCTGCTGGTGTAAACAAGGCTAGTGAAGCTCGAGGTAACTCGTCTATACATGTTCGAATCAGGACAAACATGTTATGCTAGTTGTCGTTTGAATTACTGCAATAAGAAAACTATTAAGTCTGTATTGAAAAGAAAACTTCAAGATGATCTACCAGCGACCAGAACTGTTCGCTCTCACGAGCCTGAATTCGCATTTTCGGACCACTGTTTTCTTTGTGGGGTGCGAATAACTCATTACAATACAGATGAAGAAGTCTTCATGGTAAGAACTTGGTATTTCCAAAGATCTATTGTCAAAGCATGCACTGAAGGAACTGGTAATGACAAGTGGGCAATCTAATTAAAATTAGCTCCACTATTGCATGTGGATCTAACAGCAGCCAGTTGGAGTTTATGTCGACCAATCAAAACCTTACTTGCAGAATCATGCCAGTGATTTAAAAATAATTTGAAAACATTCCGAATTATCCTGAGGGTATACGACATGTTTCGTGTGAATTACGAATGCCTTAAAACATGTTTTATTTTATAAAATAAATAATTTGTAATGTAAAACAGAAGACTGATTTAGTTTTTAGTTTTTTTAATAAATAAATAATTTGTAATGTAAAATTGAAGACTGATAACTCATCCCGTACGTATTAGTATGGTTCGCTGTACTGCGGCCACTAACATAGACTCGCCCGATATTGTTAAAATGTGTATGCTCCCAAATAACGTTATAAAAGGCGAAGTGTGATTGGTCATTATTTAAATTATTATTTACAGACAAAAATGTTACTTGGACATTGGAGACTACGCAGTGTTGTTAGCAATCTGATTAAAATTAGTTCTACTGGTCTAAATAAGGCATTCGTAATTCACATGAAACATGTCGTATACCCTCAGGATAATTTGGAATGTTTTCAAATTATTTTCAAATCACTGGCATGATTCTGCAAGTAAGGTTTTGATTGGTGGACATGAGCTCCAACTGGCTGCTGTTAGATCCATATGTAATAGTGGAGCTAATTTTAATTAGATTGGACAAGTGGGCTGAAACAATTCATGGACGTATTGCATTTGTTGTTGACCTACCAGCAGTCGATGCTATCTACCACCAGGTTTGCAGTGTCAACTTTCGGACGGGGAAACTAATTCCACTGCGTTTCCAATATGACAGTGAAGGAAGCTAAAGTAGGACGGCGCTCCAGTATTTCACGTGAAGAAGCATTCCTCCAGGTTATTCACGAAAAAAGTGACAATGACGATGAACAAACAACAATGTCTGGCCTTAGTTAACGAATGTCTGAGATATGTTCGGATCCATATAGTCCAAAATATATGCGTCAAAAGTTAGCTGAACATTTAGGAGATGGTGTGGTGATTACTACTATAAATGGTAAGGCAAATGTTGTAACCTTCCGCACCACAGCAGTAAAAATTCTACAACAGTTTTGTGACAGCCATCCTAAAATGAATGACGAGGAAGCTGAAAAGAAGAGAATCATCAAAACTGCCACAGAACTAGTCAAAGCAGATATAACAAGGCTAGACAGATCAAAAGCGTTTTAATCCGACCTTGTAAAACTCGGATTATTGGAAGCAAATCTTGCTTATTTGCCCAATTCACTCCGTCTTCTACTCTCTGGTCTGTTTAGTGGTAAGACAATTGATTTAAAGGTTTCAACCTATTGGTCAGTGCGTATTGCAAGCTACACGGCCAAGGGTTGTTATCGCACCAATTCCACTTGGACTGGGTGTACAATTACACCATCTTTATGGTTCAAGGTTTTTGTTAGACAGTTTATTCGAACCATGGGTTGTGGCCCTCATACCAAGACGTTTTGCATTTTTCTAAGTGTGCAGCAATAGTTATTGATAATACATTTTCGATTTCAGGACACTTCAGGCATGTATTGGCCATTTGATGAATTCGTCTGGTCTGAAGGAAGTCCTTGACTTAGTTTATGCTGATATGCTGATAATGCTATGAATCACATAGTAACAGGAAAAACCTACGCCAGGACTGTGCGACCACACACGCTGGCACGCTGTTTAATGCAGCTTTGAACGCAATGTTTGTAATGCAAGCATATAATATGCAACTGCCAGATGCCGAAGAATGCAAAACTGATGCAATTCAACAAAAAGAGACAGGCGAGCTGCATCCAGATTTAAAAGAGGCACTTAGCGTTTTTGATGCTCTTTTAGCCAGAGAAGTGACAATGAATACTGCATGTAGCAACAGTATCTTTAGAAAGATACACCAAACGTCAGATGGGCAGAAATCAAAGATAGCAAACACCAAAACAGAACAACTATGGCTTCAATATACGACCATGATTGATATACTCCTCACATTCCTGAAGGCAGAAAGGACAGGTAATTTACTGCTCCACTTGAATTCTCTTCAAATTATGTTGCCCTACCTTGCTTCTTCAGGACACTCTCATTACACCAGGTCAGCTCACATTTATATTCAGGACATGCTTGATCTTGAGAAAAAAAAAATCACATGTTTATGAACATTTTCTCTCAGGACATTTTGTAATTCCCAGAAGTGATAAGTTTTGGTCAGGTCTTTCATCTAACCTTGTCATAGGTTATGCGGACACTAAAAGCAACCGGAGGTTTAACCCATGGTCGGGGTATGGAGGAATCACAGAGGACTCGATGGTTGCTTTCTATGCCCACATGAGAAGGAATTAATGAATGCATGCAAGATCTGACAGGGGCGCAATACTCCACCAGTGACCAGCATAAAGAGATAACAGACTCTAGGAAAGTCTGTGATTGCAAAGACACACAGACGGTCTTGGAATTTCTGCAAGATCATGATCCATTTCAAGAAGTGGAAACACTCGTTAACATTGCAACTGGTGTGGTTGCCGACAGTTTCACTAATTCACAGAAACCTTATGAAGTTTGATCGGCAATTTTAAACAAGATGACTGGACAGAATGCCTTGGACTATTCTTTCAGGAAAATATAGCTGTTTCTGCAGGTGAGCTTTCAAGTTCACCTACTTCTGTTTTCGATGAGCACTGCCTTTTGAGAGAAGCAAACAAGGCACAGCTTTCAGATACCTTGTCAGTATTAGTTAATGTAGACCAGCCAGTGCAATCCATGAATGAACCAATGTATCACATTTTAGATGGTGGATCCCTAATACATAGGCTACCATGGACGAAATATGATACTTACGAGGACATCTGTGACATGCATGTTAGATATGTGGAGAAACATTATCCAAATGCTATCGTAGTATTTGATGAATACACCCTAGGGCCTTTTCAAGTCTCAGATTGAGATACTTAGCCAAGGCTCATTGACAACAGCTGATGTTGATAATGCAGGAGAAAAAGCACTTGTGTGTCTATTTGGGGGAAAGCAAAAAAGAAACATTGGATCAACTGCGACTGAGAAAAGTTTCAGAGAAAGTAGCCATTAGTGCTTGTAGTGTTAAGGTACAAACACTTGCTCCAACAACAGATGTGGCCAAATATCACTCGCGCAGAGTTTATTACCAGGGTCAGGTTTGGGTTGGATCACAGCATGTCTTGAAGCCAACTGACTGGGGCTGGCAACTAACAGATCAAGGTTTTTAGCCACGAAAAATGGATTTAATGGCAGCACCCAAAATAATATGGTATCAGTGTAAAGGGAGCTGCGACAGTCTACGCTGTAGTTGCAGAAAGAATGGCATGGGTTATTCCAGTGCTTGTGTAGGATGTAAAGTACATCATGTAGCAACTCTTCTACTTATTTCGTGGACTCGTATGACGGCCATTCTGCAGAACGCCACGGTTGTTCGCGTTTAGTCTCTACATGTCGGAGCCTATCTTAGCAGCACTGGAAGATTGACCGCCCCACTCTAAGAAGAAATAGGAAGCGGGGTCGGCCCCTACTACTCTTTTCTAGACTTTACTTTGCTTTATATTGATACCATCTCGTATCCTCCGGAGTCGGGCCCGTCCGCACCACTATACCAACCCATGACGATTGGACTATACCCGTCTGATACTCTCTCTCATTCAGACGGATCCGGCTTCTCAAGATCTGTATTTCAGCACATCACTACACCTTCATCGTCTAATGACTGTCAATCTAAGGGTTTTCTTGACGGGATGCAACCCATCTCGTCCATATAAGCTGTGCACCCAAACAGCCTTAACGAGGCCACTCACGTGGACATATAGATAGGACTTTAAACTATTAGACCTTCGTTCAAAATTTTATGTCGAAATTACCTTCTTTTATAATATTATTAAATAGTACGATCCTCTCTTTTTTATCTCTTATTTATTTTTGGACTGTCCTTCTAAAATTCTCCAAATTATATAAATATTCGGCCGAGCAGTCAATTCTTTTTATTTTTGGCTTGTAACGTTTTATTTTTAAAAAAATTAAAATTCTATTAACTTTTTTTACTAATTACTATTTTCAAAATTCTGCCCATTTTCAACTCTACCAGCTCCCCCCCCCCCCCCCCCCCCCCCCACACACCACACATCCCGAGTCAGGCCACCGATCTTATGGGAGGCAGGACTCGGGATGAGCGTGTTCGAAACCCCAGTGGTATATGGGCACGTTAAACTAGATATCTATCTATCTATCAAATAGCGTGATTTTGCAAGTAAGGTTTTGATTGGTCGAATGAACGGTCAACTGGAAATGAGCTCCAACGTGTTGCTGTTAGATCCACATGTAATAGTGGGGCTAATTTTAATTAGATTGATGTAGATTCCGGCTTTACGAACAATAGCGACTGAATTAATCGTCAGAAATCGGTAGTGTTCGTAAACTAGGATGATGAATAGATTAGTTTACGTGACTCTAGCACCTTTGTTCCAAATCAAAAATGGTGAAATTATTTTCCCAAATATAGGTTATCAATTTGTAACCCTTTATCAACCATAAAACACCATTTATATGTATATGTTATTATGTGCAATATTTTAAAGAACCGATTTATATATAAATTATGTCTCTAACATAAATTTAAACCACCGTAGGGACATAACTTTTGAAATTCTCGCCACTAATTGTTTCTTTCACAACGAACACAGAATCTCAAACTTGCATACATATTGTTATAATAAACAAGACTGATTGATGCCAAAAATAAAATAAATAAATTGCAAAAAAAAGAGAGAGAAGATTTAATGAGCATAAAGTGTTGAGATTATTTTCCCAAATATAGGTTATCAATTTGTAACCCTTTATCAGCCATCATCACCATTTATATGTATATGCTATGTACAATATTTTAAAGAACCAATTTATGTCACTAACATAAACTTAAACCACCGTAAATAAAAGAATTGATTTGTTAAATTATGACTGACCTGGATGTTTATGGTTACAGCTCTATAGTAAGGTTCAATGGTCCGAAGGTTCAATAGTCCGTAGGTTCAGTAGTCCGAAGGTTTATAGACCTAACTATAATCACGAAGAATGGCAAAAGAACAGTGTGAAATGCACTAAACAAATGTGAATTATTTACAGTAATCACTAAGCGTACCCAGCTCTCGTGTCAGTTAGATACCATTTATATTGCATTTCGTTTACAATTGTATTCATCTCGCGTTCGCTCCCACTGACGTAGCCAGGATTTTATATTGGTGGGGGACCACAATGTAATTGATGGTCAACCACATTGTTTTTGAGACTGTCAATAGTGAAGGAAGGAAGGAAGGAAGGAAGGAAACATTTTATTTACGGTTATATGGAGTCGAACATATGGTTGTGGATCACACAGATATTTAGACAGGAAACCCGCTGCCGCCAATTCATAGGCTATTGCACCATCCAACAAACAGTATATTACATACCACGGCCTTTGTTACAGCAGTTGTGGAACATTGGCTGGAATGAAAAATAGCCCACCGACGACCCGGCCCCATGTTAATAGGGTGACAGACAAACATAAACAATGTAGCTGGGGGGAAAAGATGTGTGCTTGGGGAGAGCGTAATATCCCTTCCCCTCCCCACGTAACGCCAATGTTTGCTCCTTAGGTACGGTTTGAAGCCACTCGGAAGCTAAACGACCATTCATGTAGTTTTCTATGTTTATACAAGAACATTCTACAATGGTCACGATTTAAATGCTTGGTGATGCTATTAATATATAATTATATAAATGATATAACAAAAATAATTCCCCTTTTAAGAGTGGATATTTGAAAACATAAGCCACAACTGGATAGGCCAGTAGTATAATACAGGCCACAATTGGATAGGCCAGTACTATAATACATGAGTTGACAAAAAAGAAATACCAGTTTTTAATTAAAATTATTTTATTGAAATCCAACAGTTAAAGGTTCTATATCCGGTTTCCATGTTATACTGTCGAATACTAATGCAAAATAAAAGCACAAAGGCACTTTTATTACACTCGTCCGTCATCGCTATTAACGGATATCGTCAAAAACCTATTACTCAAGTCGCAAGACGTAAAAGTGCAGTTATGCCTGCATTCTGATTTCGTAATTGATGTTATAACATGGTAACCGGATATAGCAACTTTAACAAGGACTACAACACACAAAATGTCCGGCACGATCCATACTGTTCGACAGTTAATAATGTGTTTAGCCCAAAGAGACTTCACCACAAGCTTCAAACATATCCTCGAACAGCATAGGTAACTGCTGAAAATAATATGTAGAATAAAGAGATAGATATGACAAGTCAAACATTAAATATTAAATATTTGACCTTAAGATATGCATATCTACGGAAAACTGCATACTTTTCGATTTTGTGACATTTCATTGGACACAAGCATATGCAAAATTTTCGAAACATAGCAATGTTAAAGGGACACGCCCTAGTTGTTAACCATTACGCCGTTGTTTTTCGCTATTAAACCCATTTTTTCACAAATAAAATTGCACTTTACTTACCCTTTATTATTTAGAATATACATTTCCATTCACCTGAAGTGTTTTTTGGTAATCCTGGTAATCCTGGTGTTTGTAATACCACAAAATGCATTTTTCGTATTTCATAAAATGCCACGGGCCTCTGAGAAAAAACTGTTGAGCAGACAAGGTCTAATCTATTTTTAGAGGGGATATTCCCATTTCAATGTCACAGACGTTGGTATACCACGTGACCGTTATCATTTTGGTTCGGTTTGTTTTCTCGTGCACGGTTCGCGCAATCAACATCCGATTTGTTGTCGTTTGCTTGATGTTCATTTGTGAGATTTTTCTTCACAGTTCGTGAACATTTCAGTAACAATAAAGTTCAGACAAGTAAGTATCTCAATACAAAATGTTACAAACCCTTAAAACCAATACTTTTGCTAAGTCTTACGATATCTGGAGAGGGGATACAACCAGGACAGAACAGTTGGAACATGTCCAGGAGAGGTGAAAGGAACGCACTCCAAATCCGTGCGCACTCTGTCAAATTTGTCGTGACGTAGGCATTGTTGTGCTTCGAGCGACATCTACCGGTGACATCAGAATACTAACTTTCAAAATTATTTCAAGCAATTGGGACACGGGGATTCCCATGGTATTTATCGATATAAAACCTTCTTTTTCACTCCATTTGATAAAAACGTGATCTAAGTGTGTTACAGGTTTGTAGATTAACCAAATTATAATTTATTTTCGCTGGATGGAACTAGGGCGTGCGGCTTTAAAGCAGTTTATTAATTAATACAATTATTTTGCGCAAACAATATGTCAAATATGACTTTATTTTGAAAGAAATGCTAAAACAGTTATTTTGCTTATAATAATGCAGACTCACCCTCCTCAAATCTTGACACATTTTGCAGGCGTCTACATGTCTGTCTGAACATCTTTTGCTTCCATAATTTGTTTAATTATGTGCAGTCATTTACTTAGCAATTACTTCAGTTACGTAATTTTCAGGTGATAATGTGGGCACATTTTCAAGCATTTTCTCACGTTCATAACGGAAATTTCAGAGCTTTTGTATAAAACGTGTTTTGCAAATGTTACCCGTCTACATAGCCTTTTTGACGTTTTGCAATGTTTTTGTCTCGTGTAAATAATTAATGTGGATTAATTCATGTTATTTAGTTATAAATCCATATAGGCAAATGTTCTGGAATTAATTTGAGGCATAAAACATAAACGTACGTTTTGAATTATGCTTATTATAGGAGATTTAAGGTATTGTGTAAGAACGAACATTGTGCGTAACGTTTATGGAGTCGAGATTTAATCCATTTTTAGTGGGTATTTCACCATATCAAAAGCAGACTCGTGTTTCACTCAATTGTGACTTTATCCAAATGTATTACATGTTTGTAGATTAACTAAACTTAGTGTTAATTTTCACGGGTTGAAACTAGGGTCGGGCCCTTTAAAGTGTGACTATAGTAACGACGCGTGACAGTTCACGTGTGAGATAAACGAATGAAATTATCTAAACCATTGGACAAGGTACTAAAATCGTTTTATCGAGCTAACAAAAAAGGCTAGCAGACGACGATTGTTAAATAATGCAACTTTTTTTTCTTTTTTTTCTTTTTTTTTTTTTTTTTTGTAGTATGACTGAAAAATTGTCTTGATAGGTTAACTGGTTGCTAATCAACAAAGAAGGCAGCGACCTCGGTGTTTATTCAGTGACAACACTGTTTCCGCTATGCAGACTGGCCTCGGTGGCGCAGTGGTTAAGCAATCGAACTACATGCTGGTAGGTACAGGGTTTGCAGCCTGGTACAGGCTCCAACCCAGAGCGAGCCCCTTAAGGGTTCAATGGTTAGGTGTAAGGCCACTACACCCTCTTCTCTCTCACTAACCACTAACCAACTAACAACTAACCCACTGTCCTGGACAGACAGTCCAGATAGATGAGGTGTGTGCCCAGAACAGCGTGCTTGAACCTTAATTGGATGTAAGCACGAAAATAAGTTAAAATGAAATGAAATCCGCTATGCGGACTTTCTTATGGCAACTGAGTCAAGAGTTTCGGGTATGAGGAGGAATATGCAAGTGCCAACGACAGCCGAGCGCTTTACTACCTCTACTCCCATGTCAGACGACAGCATTGTTAAAGAGGTGTTAACTGCTGTTGTATCTGAACTTGATGCAAGGATTGTCACGGTCAATGACCAGACGTCGATGGGTAATTTTGTTTAGCTCTGCAGCTTCATGCCACAAACCAACGCGCGACAAACATTATTTATGAATTAGGTGTGGAATTTTGTATTTATTCTTCTACAAAACATTTGGTGTAACTGTATTTTGTTTTTATAGCTTTCTTATAAATTCATTTTTGTTAAAAACAAAATTTAGATTGTTCTAACGTCCACAGTGAGTTTAATTTTCCAATGAATAGAAATTTTAAAAGATGATTAACTTTGTTCACAATGTACCGAGCGGTACAATAGATTGATTGATAGCTACTGTTGCTACTACTACTACATTGTTCAGAACGTACCCAGCGCTACAATTTATTGATTGATAGCTACTGTTACTACTGCTACTACTACTACTACTACTACCACTACTACTACTACTACTACTACTACTACTACTACTACTACTACTACTACTACGGGCTTTAGAACGACCAAACACACATTAAAAATAGCAACACTGAACTGAACATATAACGTACATGAGTGGCCATTAGATACCATTTATCTTACGAGTTGTTTTAAAATATGTCTAACGAGCGAGAGCTTTAACCAACGAGTTTTAAGATAAATGATATCTAACGGACACAAAAGTAGTATTATATTTCTTACACATCCTAACAAAACCCAGGTTTTAAGCAAATTTTTTTTTTTTTACTAATAGTTATTTACAGCTCTTTCGAACTTACGCGTCACAGACAAATGATTGTCAGAAACATGGTAATCGATTTCGATCGTGTTAGGTTTTTTTCATTGGATGTATGGCACTGGTGACCTGGTCATCACCCAGGAGCAGCCAGTCGTATATCTTGAAATTGTTAACAAACGTACACGTGTTGACAAGTATGTGTTATCAAAAATAACGAATGATGTTCTCCCCAGCGGGTGTGTAAGAACAATAATTTATTGTTTGGAAATGTGATACAGTGCTTGCACACTCGGGACATTCCTTTTAAAGTACGAAGTATTAATTTACATGTGATCCCTCCTTTTGAATTATTCTGCGTAGTTGCCGGACCGTGCCTGATTATTTTAAAGATTAGTTTACACATATATAGGCAAAGTCATTTCAAAACCGTAATTTTACACGGTGCAATGGATTTGTGTCGAGCCCGAGCACTCTGCCGTTGATTGGTTGAATCGAGAACAAGTCTGACAACTTACGAGGCCCTCTTCTATATACATACAGTATAAATAGCGACCATTATTACATAGCTGTACCGTTCCGAGTACACAATTGCAATGCACCCGGGGGAAGCTGAACAAAAGAATATCGGCCTCCCCCACCCAAACCCCCAATACTTGCTGCTGGTAATAACTTGGTACTTGGTGATGCCTCGACCAGAAGCGGTCAGGCCCTTTATAAGGGCCCTATGGGCAACCTAGGGAGACACCACAGCATCGTAAAGGTCTAAAATTAACGAGCTACTCTCGATTCACTAATATCAAAACCTATATTAGCTCGGCCATTTGCCTTTCGACCGACCGTTCAAAATTGCGCCAAATTCCCTCAATCAAAATTGCGCACCCTTTTCTCTTTGGCATTTAACTGCTCCATTCAAATTCCATAGCACCGCCACCACCCCCACCCGCCTGCTACCGATTTGATCGGGCTGCTGGTGCTCCCTTGCACCTGCCAGTGCAGGCGGTCCCTCCTCTCCCCTCCCCCCCCCCCCCCCACCTTTCCTGTCATGGGCGGCCGGCTCTTGTGCCCACGACAGGCGTGCGCTACAACAACTTGTTCTGAATATGCACGTAAAACCCTATGACATGACATGACATGACATAGCTGTACCCTTTTCTTTTTGATCGACCTTTCAAAATTGCGCCAAATTTCCTCAAAACAAAACGTGCACCTTTTCTCTTTGGCATATTAAATTCTCCATTCAAAATTCCATAGCACCACCACCGCCCACCCCCGCCTGCTACTGATCTTGATCAGACTGCTGGTGCTCCCTTGCACCTGCCAGTGCAGGCGGTCCCTCCTTTCCCTCCCCACATTTCTGTCCTGGACATGATAGCTTGCGCTACAACAGCTTGTTCTGAATGTGCACGTTAAACCCTATGACCTGACCTGACATAGCTGTAGGGCAACCTAGGGAGACACCACAGCATCATAGAGATCTAATTAACGAGCTACTTTCGATGTCACTAATATTTCCTCAACCCAAATTGCGCACCTTTTCTCTTTGGCATAATACTTTGCTCTATTCCAAATTCAATAGCACCATCATTTTATCTTCAAATAATTTCGTACATACGAAAAAATATATTTTAGCAAATAAAATGAAATTTAACCTAGTACCTTACAAAGATTAGAACGATCAGAAACACGTTTAATATACAGCCACTAATATTTTATGCAGAAGAATATATTTGCTATGTAATTACAATTGTTAAAAAGTCTCTGTTAGTCGATAACATCTTAACAATTGCAGGAATGTCCCTTTAACGGATGACATTTTTACGTCATTACAAAATCCCATTTTCCCATTTAAACTAAGCATGCCATGCTGTTAAAAGACAAAAGTGGCTGCAAACATATGTACGATACACTAAATACTCGAATAATAATACCAAAAGCACAAATAAAATATGCAAACGAAGGATGTAAATATAATATACTGCAATGGGAAACGTTTTATACACTTCCTTTCCATAGCATGAAAGATAGGCTACATCTTTAGCATGGTTTCAGAACAGAATTTTGTACAGAATCCTGGTGACTAATACATTCTTACATGTGATTCATTATATTGATTCTAATGTTGTAGTGTTTGCAGTAATTATCTAGAAACGCTATAACATTTATGTTTTAAGTGTGACAAAGTTCATTATTTATTGAACTGCGGTGGAGAAGTGAGTGGTTTAGTTTTGTGTGGTTTTGGCTTCGTCACACTGATGGAAGATGTCGAATGTACAGACGTCGTCGTGAACGTTATGCTGCAAACTGCATACGGGAATTGGATATATTCGTTAGTGGTAGTGTGATGGTGTGGGCAGCAATTCCACATACTGGCCGGACCAACCTGGTTCACATCCAAAACAATTTAACAGCACAGAGATATCGAGATGAAATTTTGCAGCCACACGTCGTTTTAATGATGAATAACGCCAACGTTGTATTCCAGCACGACAATGCAAGACCACATACAGCTAGACTAACAACAAAATACATACACAACAACAACATTCAGTTCCTGCCCTGGTCTGCTAGATATCCGGATTTGAACCATATAGATGAGTTGGATAGACGACTGAGACAGCACCAACCACAGCCACATAATCACCCAGTTGGCTCTGACACTACAGGCAGAGTGGGCCACCATTCTACAAGGTGTAATTCGTAATCTTGTTGCTTCCATGTGAAGGAGATATCGGGCAGTTTTGGACTCACATGGTGGGCACACAAGATATGAACTGCATACAGTTATGACCTTGGACGTTTTAAATGTCACGTCACCGACAACTGTCAACTGCGAATATGTGTGTAATATGTGAACATTCTGTTCTTTCCGTTTATTCATTAAATATACCTTTCCAATGTTAACAGAATCTACTTTTGTGTTTCTTTTTTGGGAGAGTATATAACATGTCACAAACAAACAATGCCACCACACCCAATGCCCTATTTCACCGGTACTAATAAACAAATAATTATACAAATAAGCACTTACCTCTATTGGTATATCCACTCAATATTTGCGGAATATTGCAACGAAAAATAGCACAGTAGTTGGATGTCGTCATTAGGTAGTAGTAATAGTTGTCGGAGGCGGATCTAGGGGGGGAGGGGCCCCCCCCCCCCCCCCCATACATTTTGCGATAGTTATAATTTTATTTTATATTCATTTTCATTTCCTTACGATCCCCCTCCAAACCTCCACCAAAGTTTCTTTGGCATTCCACCTCATGTCACTGCCCCCCCCCCCCCCCCCCCCCGAAATGGATTTTCTGGATCCGCCACTGGTAGTAGAAATTCAAAACAAATATGCTTATAACTGTCAAAAAGCGATTCTGTTCGCACATTTCTGAAGTTAAACTATATTCAGAAGAATGTAAGTAGTATCGTGACATCAATAAGAATAGTAAAACGTCAAAGCATTGTTGACGTCGTGTCAAATAAGAGAAATGTGGGCGTTTGAATGGTAACGGCTTCGGCAATGCTCGTAACTTGACGGAAAATGGTAAAATACTTTTGAAACACGCAGTTCCAGCTCCCCACCCCCTGGATCCGCACCTGAAACATGCAGCTCCAGCTCCCCACCCCCTGGATCCGCGCCTGAAACACACAATTCCAGCTCCCCATCCCCTAGATCCGCTCCTGAAACATGCAGATCCAGCTCCCCACCCCCTGGATCCGCGCCTGAAACACGCAGCTCCAGCTCCCCACCCCCTGGATCCTCGCCTAAAACACGCAGCTCCAGCTCCCCACCCCCTGGATGACAAAGAATAAAGGTACCACAGGACTATGCACAGTAATAACCTATTGTTCGTTACCAGCAGGACTGGTGATGTAAAACATATAAAATACATAAAACTATTCATACGTAAAAATAGCAGCCAGTTGTTTGTCAAATCCAAAATGTAACGTCACGTCTTACCTGTGGGGCATCCTTGTTGAATGTTTCAATATGATAAATTTGAAGGGGTAAAAATGGAGTACATACAATTATTGGAATTTTTTTTTTTTAGTCCCCTACCGGTCCAACTGGAGGGGACTATAGGTTTCATATCCTCCTTGTCTGTCTGTCTTTCTGTCTGTCTGTGTCTCTGTATTCCATCGACCTAGGAGCAGCCAGTTGGATGTCTTTAAAATGTTATCGCACGTATATGTGTTAACAAGTGTATGTTATCAAACATATCGAATAATGTTCTCACCAACGGGTGTGTAATGCTAGGCGCCGACTACCAACTACCAGCACAAAGTTGGCCAACTTTCTGGTCTCACGATTTCTACGTCTGTCAATTTGCTAGTCTGAGCGGTTTTACAACTCGATTCTCGTCGTATAACCCATTAGCTGTTAATCTGAGCGCACCCGTCTAAGTCGGGAACTGGAGAAATCACAACGCAACTGTCGAGTTGGCCAACTTCGTCGTGATAGCTGACAGTCTGACCCGAGCATAGGAAACCAAATTAATTACAGAAAACCTTCCATACCCCATCCTCAAAGAATACAGAGCATTAGAAGGATATCTGCCTTTCAAGTTTGTTTTGTTTAAAGACATCACTAGAGCACATTAATCATCGGTTATTGGATGTCAAATATTTGGTAATTTTGACCTGTAGTCTCAGAGAGGAAACCCGTGACATTTTTCCATTAGTAGCAAGGGATCTTTTATGTGCACCATCATATTAACAGGATAGCACATACCACGGCCAATGATGTACCAGTCTTGTTGCACTGGCTGGAGTGAGAAATATCCCCAATGGGCTGGGGGTCTTTTATAAGCACCATCCCACAGACAAGATAGAACATACCACGGGCATTGATATACTAGACGTGGTGCCAAGAGATGCCATATACTTTTGTTACATTTGTTTAAATCGTTCAAATTTTTTTTTTTTTAACGACACGTCTAGAGCACATTAATGAATTAATAATCGGCTATTGGATGTCAAACAATTGGCAATTCTGACATGTAGTCTTGAGAGGAAACCTGTCACATTTTGCCATTAGCAGCAAATGGTCTTTTATATGCACTTTCCCAAAGAAAGGACAGCACATACAAAATATTTTGATATACCAGACGTGGGGCTCTGGTTACACCATTTAAAGGCATGTGGACATTTTGAAGCTGTGCCTGCCCAAACGAGTGGGATTTTCGCTCGGTTGCAATCTGTTGGTTTGAAATGGAATACAATGAAGGGTCGATTATCTAGGTGAAGCTATTGAGTTTTCCTATTTCAACCAGTGATTCATGAATGGCATATCATAGGAAATAATATGAAATATGCTGTGTAAATATGTATATACTTTGTATGTACATGTATGTGTGTATCTACTATCTATGTACAGTATGTATGTATGGATGAATGGATGTAGGCAGGTAGGTAGGTTGGTTGGTACGTAGTTACGTAGTGGATGGATTGATGGATGGTTTAAAGTTTGTTTGGTTAACGACACCACAAGAACATATTAATTGATTTATTAATCATCGGCTAGAGTTTTAGAGAGGAAACCCGCTACATTTCCCACACATTAGTAGCAAGGGATCTTTTGTATGCACTATCCCATACCACGGTCTTTGATAAACAACCTCGTGACGCACTGGCTGGAACGATAAATAGTCCAATGGGTCCACTGACGGGGATCGATCCTTGACAGACCGCGTATCAGGCGAACTATTTACCACTGGGCTACGTCCCGTCTCGGATGGATGGATGCATGCATGTTTGTGTGTTCATGCGTGACTGTGTATCTGGTTACGTAAATGTGTTTGCGTGTGAATATTTAGCTATGTCCCAGTTATGGCGATACATTAATGTTGACTTTTACTTATATTTATAAGTCGTACTTGTGTTGTCGGTTGTTCTTTCACAAAAATATGTTTTGATCACTGCTCTCTCTCTCTCTCTCTCTCTCTCTCTCTCTCTCTCTCTCTCTCTCTCTCTCTCTCTCTCTCTCTCTCTGTACATATCGTCAATATGATATATTAGGAATAAAAGTTGTATTATGTGAGCCACTGGCATAATACATTATTTTTACTACTAATATATGATATTGACGATACCGAAACACAGAAGAGTAATAATCTCTTTATTATACAAGTTAATACAACGAGTAAACTGCATACACAATTTTAATTCCAGTCAGCCATTACTCGATATTCAAATGAATAAATGGTGTCGTGTCTTTTCAAAAGGAATATCCTTATATTAAAATCAACTAGAACATGACTTTTTTTCCCAGAACGCTGGATAGCTCTATTAAGCATTTTTTGTTTTATCATTCATCAATTCTGTAGTGTCGCCATTTAGTTACACGACTGTTACATACATAGATATTAACGCACTGGCGCAAGGGGTAATTAAATCCTTTCTGGTCTCACAAATTGTTCCATGCCGTTGCTGGCACCTGTGGCACCGAATCGCCCACAAATTGCAGACTAACCACGATGCGTTCTGAGCTATCCAGACATCTATATTTGTAGTATGTATGTGTGTACTTTCCCCCCCCCCCCACATTTATTGGGGGGGGGGGGGTCACAACAACATCACAATATACATTCCCATTATATTATTTTCTATAGGTACTAAATAGACATAACTAATACAATACAGTACTTCTGTTATGTTCTAAATAAGTCGTGATAAACAGACCGTCACTTCATCTAAAACGGTGTAAAAATACAAAATGTGCCAATAGTATACTGATGGAAAAAATAAAGGATCACACAGATAGCAACAAGAAATAATGACTGCATTAAAATCAATTCATACTGTCAGAAGTTGACTGGGAACATATAGGCAGCACATTCAACACTACAGACATTCAATCCCACATTACAATTTGGTATGAAATAAAGACATTACTACGCTAGTTGTGAATTAAATTTTGTATACAATTTTATATTCCCTTATTTCTTTTCATCAGTATATTTGTCATGTACTGTCGACATTTAAGGCGTAGCCCAATAACCGTTCACACAGCCCTTTTCAAATGTCTGTCTTCGTCACAGGCGTTCTGGTAACCTAATATAACTACTTTGTATAAACCAGGATGTTGCCCGACAGACTAGGTAGCTGTGACATTTACTCGTTCGTCTACTTTTGGTGACTCCACTGTCCAAAAGAAACCAAGCGAGACCTAACTGAAGGAAAGAAGAACTGTTTTCTTTAACGACGCACGCAACACATTCTAACGGGGGTTACATGGCGTCGCAAATGATTCAAAAGAGAAAATCGCTGCCCTCACGCCCTGAGCTATTCTTTTCGATTAGCAGCAAGGGATCTTTCATACAGAGAACATCCTACATATAGGATAGTACATACCGCGGCCTTTGTGACACCAGTTGTGGAGCACTGGCTGGAAAGAAATAGCCCAATGGGCCCACTGACATAAAAAGTATGTCACCTCATGATAGTTTTATTCTACCTGCAAGAAAATAAGGTGTCACATGGTATTTATGATTTAAAGAGTATTTTTGTTAATAACCTTCACTTTAGCTGAAAATCGCAGCCCATTTAAGAAAAAATATTTTAACCTGTACCGGTTTCAACCTCAAGTGTACACCGCATATCAAATATAGACATGGGGGGGGGGGGGGGGGTGATTGACTGAGTAGACCCCCAGCACCAACCCCCTGTTCCGCCGTGCCTGATACTACATAAAAGATAATATTAAAAATAATCAGTGTCGCATGTTACTACCAATTAGACCTGCATTTTTATAACAAGACAATGTCTTTGTCTCTGTGTTAAATGTTTGTGGCGGATTTTATTTTTTTTGATTCAATGAAACAGTAAACATTTCATATCATCAAATTCAGTTACATTTTTGTTTTTACTTCAAAGATGTATACTAAATATATTCAGTTGGATAATAAACCAAATTTAATGTCAATGTGTGTGTGTGTGTGTGTGTGTGTGTGTGTGTGTGTGTGTGTGTGTGTGTGTGTGTGTGTGCTCGTGCGTTTGTGTATAATAGGTATACACAATGAAGCGTGAATAATATGTAATTTATAACTTCCCTTAAAGATATTATGCCAATTATAATAAACATAATATTTGGCTTGATTGGTTTCTTTTTGAAGTGATATTAGCCAATCCGTTTACTCCTTTGGTATATTATAACAGTACACAATTACATACACTATTTTTAAAGTGCTAAACGAAGTAACTAACGGGTTATTTAAAATGTGCAAACCAATATAACTATCAACAATAAAATTTAATATTGTGTGCCTTATTATTATTCAAAATTACAGACAGCAACAAAATATACAGTTCTTGTCATCCACGTAAAATAGGGATGCGTTCAGCGACAACGAACAGCACCAATGTTCAAGAACTATTTAACTGGTTCTCGATTCTGTTTAAATTCAAGCTGAATATAAAGTCTGTGATGTTTGTAATTAATTTATAAATTCCATAGCACCATTACCCATCCCCCTCTGCTGGTGCTAATTTGCACCTGCCAGTGCAGGCGGTCCCTCTACCCCCCCCCCCCCCCCCCCCCCCCACCTTTCCTGTTTTTTCACCCCGGTCTACTCACAAATAGTCTAACGTTTTCCTCACCTGCTATGTCTCCAGTGTTTATGGCTATGCTTTTGGTACACCGAACTGACCAAACGTTACGCTATGAATTTTGTACTAAACAACATAATTATTATATAGTAATATTTAAAAACACGAAGTGTCAAGTGTTTCTATTAGGCCATCATAAAATCAAATTGTTTTCTGGCACAAGGCAGACAAAGTGTCAAGTGTTATTTACGTTCCAAAACTTAAATATTCTGAAAATAAATTAAACATTGTTTTGCATCAATTATTCAGTTAAATTAATTGGCTAAAATATTTTTTTTTATTTGACAAAGGAAAATCTATCAATTGACTATACAGATACTTTTTTAAAACATTTTACGGATAAGGCCAAAACAAAAACAGAAAAAAAACGTTGGTCTCTGGTCAAAGTTGATGCGGCGATGCGTTTTTTAATTTTTTATTTTCAAGCCCTAAATGGTATATTGTTAAAATTACAAACCATTTATATCATTGATCTTTTTACTATAGCTTAAAAAATAAATGTAATTTTAAATAATAATAATAATAAGTTAACCGGTGAAACGTCTTTATAACAACAAGTGACTAATCGTCACTATACATAATCACAACTTCTTACTTACACACCCGTTGGTGAGAACATCATTCGTTAATTTTGATAACACATATAGTGTTAACACACATACGTGCGATAACATTTTAAAGACATACGACTGGTTGCTCCTAGGTGATGACCAGGTTACCAATGCCAAACCATCGAATGAAAAAAAAAACACGGTCGAGTCGATCATTCTGTAACGTATAAGTTAACATCAAATTGACTTGTCTGTGACACACAAGTTAACTATATGCGCTAGGGCCGTACATACGTTTTTGTTGGAAAAAGCGTTTAAATCTATTTTAAAACTGTTTTCTGAAGATATGTAAGAAATAGAATACTACATTCGTGTCCGTTAGAGACGATTTATCTTACAACTCGTTCTTTAAAAACGTATCGATCTCGCTTTCGCTCGTTGAAATACGTTTTTAAACAACTCGTAAGATAAAAGGCATCTAACGGCCGCTCATGTAGTATTCTCTATATAAACAACTCGTAAGATAAACAGTCTCTAACGGCCGCTCATGTGGTATTCTCTATATAAACAACTCGTAAGATGAACGGTCTGCAACGGCCGCTCATGCAGTATTCTCTCTATAAACAACTCGTAAGATAAACGGTCTCCAACGGCCGCTCATGCGGTATTCTCTCTATAAACAACTCGTAAGATAAACGGTCTCCAACGGCCGCTCATGCGGTATTCTCTCTATAAACAACTCGTAAGATAAACGGTCTCCAACGGCCGCTCATGCGGTATTCTCTCTATAAACAACTCGTAAGATAAACGGTCTCCAACGGCCGCTCATGCGGTATTCTCTCTATAAACAACTCGTAAGATAAACGGTCTCCAACGGCCGCTCATGTGGTATTCTCTATATATAAACAACTCGTAAGATAAACGGTCTCTAACGGCCGCTCAGTGGTATTCTCTATATAAACAACTCGTAAGATAAACGGTCTCTAACGGCCGCTCATGTGGTATTCTCTATATAAACAACTCGTAAGATAAACGGTCTCTAACGGCCGCTCATGTAGTATTCTCTCTATAAACAACTCGTAAGATAAACGGTCTCCAACGGCCGCTCATGCAGTATTCTCCCTATAAACAACTCGTAAGATAAACGGCATCTAACGGCCGCTCATGCAGTATTCTCTCTATAAACAACTCGTAAGATAAATGGTCTCCAACGGCCGCTCATGCAGTATTCTCTCTATAAACAACTCGTAAGATAAACGGTCTCCAAAAAAGGCCGCTCATGTAGTATTCTCTCTATAAACAACTCGCAAGATAAATGGTCTCTAACGGCCGCTCATGCAGTATTCTCTCTATAAACAACTCGTAAGATAAACGGTCTCTAACGGCCGCTCATGTAGTATTCTCTCTATAAACAACTCGTAAGATAAACGGCATCTAACGGCCGCTCATGTAGTATTCTCAGCTATATGGGCATTCCCAGTCTGGAGCTCCACGCGGTAAGACGTGTTTGTTTCGCTGGGGCACACTGCACGTGCTTTCGTGCTCGACTTGGGAATCCTTCATTTCGTTGTTTTTGTCAGCGAAATGAAGTTTTCTACTGGGATGTATGCGGCCATTGGAACTGATTGAACGCTGGAACGCTTCTCGTTTCGACAGTCTGCACCACCAGGTTGGATTCTTTTTCAGCGAGATTCCTCGCCTCCACGTCATTTCTCCGTCTGACTATGTTGACTTGTTTTTTCGTGACTCGTATGACGGCCATTCTGCAGAACGCCACGGTTGTTCGCGTTTAGTCTCTACATGTCCGAGCCTGTCCTAGCAGCACTGGAAGATTGACCGCCCCACTCTAAGAAGAAATAGGAAGCGGGGTAGGCCCCTACTACTCTTTTCTAGACTTTACTTTGCTTTATAGTGATACCATCTCGTATCCTCCGGAGTCGGGCCCGTCCGCACCACTATACCAACCCATGACGACTGGACTATACCCTAGTCTGATACTCTCTCGTTCAGACGGATCCGGCTTCTCAAGATCTGTATTTCAGCACAGCACTACACCTTCAACGTCTATCGACTGTCAATCTAGGAGTTTTCTTGACGGGATGCAACCCATCTCGTCCCTATAAGCTGTGCACCCAAACGGCCTTAACGAGGCCACTCACGTGGACATATCGATCGGACTTTAAACTTTTAGATCTGCGTTCAAAAGTTTATGTCGAAATTACTCTTTTTTTATTATTATTATTAAATAGTCCGATCCTCTCTTCTTTCTCTTATTTAATTTTGGACTGTCCTTCTAAAATGCTCCAAATTATATAAATATTCGGCCGAGCAGTCAATTCTTTTTATTTTTGGCTTGCCACTTTTTTTTTTTTTTTTTTTTTTAAATGTATTCTATTAACTTTTTTTACTAATTGCTATTTTCAAAATTCTGCCCATTTTCAACTCTACCCCCCCCCCCCCACACCCCCACCCCACCCCTCCTCCATCCCGAGTCAGGTTACCGATCTTATCGGAGGTCGGACTCTGGATGGGCGTGTTCGAAACCCCAGTGGTATATGGGCACGTTAAACAACTTATCATCATCATCATCAGCTATATGGGCTGTCCAAGACTGGGTTAGTTGTTAGTGGTTAGTGAGAGAAAAGAGGTTGTAGTAGTCTCATATCTACCCATTGAGTCGTTAAAATTCGCTTTGGATGGGAACCGGTACCGGGCTGCGAACCCTGTACCTAACAGCCTTATGTCCGATGGCTTAACCACGACACCACCGAGGCCGGTCTAGGGCAGTCTTAGTGCATTACAGGCTATAGGGGAGATAAATCTGTAAGACCTGGGCTGCGTTAGCCACACTGAGCGGAAAAACGTCCACTAGACTGTTTTATGCGCTTCACAGTAAACCAAAATGGTCACGTTGGGAACGTGTGTGTGTGTGTGTGTGTGTGTGTGTGTGTGTGTGTGTGTGTGTGTGTGTGTTTGCTGGCTGAACTTTGAGCTGATCTTATAAATATTAAAATTATTTAAAGGGACATTCCTGAGTTTGCTGCATTGTAAGATGTTGCCGATTAATAACATATTTCTACGATTAAACTTACATATTAAATATATTTTCTGGTTTAGAATATCAGTGTCTGTATATTCAATGTGTTTCTGGTCGTCTTTTAATGGACATGCCAATTCCAATAAAACAAAAACAAATACAAGTTTGTTTTGTTTTACGACGCCACTAGAGAGGGTCTCCAGGAGTACTCGAGTACCCGTGCAAGGAAACGCACTCTCATTTAATTGTATTTTGCAATAGGATTGCCGCTGGTTACATTATAGTGGTGTAAAACATGGAGGGAAAACAAAAGTCGAATACAATACAATGGTATGATTTGGCAGCCATGTTCAGCGCTGGAATTAAGATGCATAATGCTGTTTTACTTTATTCCTCAGTCTCATTATCATCTAGTCGGGTTCTGTGGTCCGGGTCGAGTTTGACCCTTAAGTAAACGAGTCCAATATTATGGACTCGTGGAGGCCCTACCACTAGAACACATTGATGTATTAATCATCGGCTATTGGATGTCCACATTTGGTAATTTTCACATACAGTCTTAGTGAGGAAACCAGGTATATTTATTTTCAACTTATTTTCGTGCTTATATCCAATAAAGGTTCAAGCACGCTGTCCTGGGCACACACCTCAGCTGTCTGGGCTGTATGTCCAGGACAGTGGGTTAGTTGTTAGTTGGTTAGTGGTTAGTGAGAGAGAAGAGGGTGTAGTGGCCTTACACCTACCCATTGAACCCTTAAGAACTCGCTCTGGGTTGGAACCAGTACCGGGCTGCGAACCCTGTACCTACCAGCCTGTAGTCCGATGGCTTAACCACTGCTCCACTGAGGCCGGTGCTCCTCTCTATCCCAACCACTAATTAAACTTTCTGTGGGGCTTGAGCCCAACCTCTAGTTCCCTGCCTCCTTCTCCAACCTCCTAAGGGCTAATAATTAGCAATAATTAATGCAATAAATAAATAAATAAATAAATAAATAAATTTAATTTTAGACAGCCCTCTCTAAGATTGCGCCAAAATTTCTCAATGAATACTAATTTAGGATATTTATGTTACTCTGTTTTGGACGCGCACTTAAATTATTAACCTCCTTCTTCCCACTTTTAAAGTAATATTCTAAATTCTCCGCTTAACTTTCTGTTCCGGGTCAAGTCCGTTGGTTATCCAGAAACATTACCCGGGATAGACATGCCTGAAATCTTAGTGTTATAAAGTTCAAGATGAAGCTCTCGAATTACATACTCCCAGCCCGACAGTCACTCATGCGTACAGTCAACTCGGGTAGAGTTTAACTACAGTTCACGGAGACTCCATCTTGAATCATATCCAGGTAAGCAAATTAACTTTTTATAAATGTATTTCCTTTTCAAATTTATTTTAACATTACCCAATTTGTTAAACAAAATCGTGGAAACTAAAATTAGACGTTGTCGCCGTGTGATGTCTTAAAAACAGAGTACATTGGTGATTATTAAAGAAAGATTTCAGTTAAACCGGAAACAATTTTTATGTGTGTGTGTGTGTGTGTTCGCGTGTGTGTGTAGTTGTATGTGCATGCGTGCGTGTGTGCGTGTGTCTGTGTGTGTATATGTGTGAGTGCGTGTGTGTCTGTGTATGTGTGTGTGTCTGTGTGTGTGTCTCTGTGTGTATCTGTGTGTGTGTGTCTGTCTGTGTGCGTGCGTGTGTGTTCGTGTATGTGTGTGTGCGCATGTGTGTGTGTGTGTGTGTGTGTGTGCTCGCGCGTAGGTGTGTGTGCGCACGCGTGTGTGTAGGCGTGTGTGTACGTGTGTGTGCGTGCGTGTGTGTTAGGGCATCCACGAGTACTCAATGCTCGGGTACGGGCCGACTCTAACAAGACTCCCGGGTCCGTTCACAGGACTCGAGTACCCGTGTAAGGAAGAGCACTCTTATTTTAAAAAACAAATTGCCCTAT
>NC_054706.1:67352461-67369961 GCF_016097555.1 Gigantopelta aegis
CTGTCTAACCCGTCCACAACATAGGTATTACGTGGAAACTTTCGCCTCACTTGATGTGTCATGGTATAGGTCTCTTGACCTTTCATCCATGATTTAATACGTGTCAGAGGAATTTTAAATTTACCCTCTGCTTTAACAGCTTGATACAGTTTACTAGGACCTGCATAACTCCCAGGATGTTTTACATCGTAGTAAATAGACTCTAGGTACCTTTCCCACCGAGACATGGTTCTCAACTGACATACATGTCACAAAGTCATGCTATTTATAAATAACAGAAGGATACAACAAATGTTTTTATTACTAAACAACAAAAATGTAGTTTATAAAATATATGACAAAACATACAGTTATGACAAAAAACATTCAAGTGTCTCACGCGTGATTGAAACAGTTAATGTCTGAACACGTTATTCACATAGGGACATCTCGGAGAGAGTCTGTAATGTTCCATCACTGGGTCGTCCATTCTCTGCCATCGGTAGGCGCGTAGTCCACAACAGTAACAGACGACGGCATCGTGATCCCCTGTGTAGTAGAAACCGGCCTTGGCGAGTTCCCTCGGTTTCTGGCTTAACTGTATGGGCCACCACCCAAATGTCTGCATCCGGGCATAGAAATGTCTCATTTCAGGACGATGACAGAACAAGTAACGTCTCGAATAGCAGTCTTCCTCATCCCAGGCAGCGTCTGTGTCACAGGCAGCATCCATCTGATCTGTGGGTTCATCCACGAGTTCGCCATCTTCAATTCTATCCCCAATTTTGCGTGTAGCATCCGCTTGATCCACACAATGAGTACTCTTCTTCTCATCTTGTTTGCTAGTCACACATTTGATTGTATGTCTTTCTGAACATTTGCAGACCAAGACGTCGTCCTCGTCGCTACTGTTGCTGCTACTACTAAGACTGCTCGAATATCCCGATGCCATCTTCTTCGTTCCAGATAGAGTGCAACAAGCCACAAGAATGTCAGAATCATAAAACGAAGTGTAAACCATAAATCCATTCTTTTATACCTTCGAGTTCATCCAAAACAAAACTCGTTCACCACTGGTGACACTCGTTAGGGTTGCAGAAGTTACACTGAAGAAATCCCATCTGGTTTTGATGGTCGTCTTGCATGGCGCAGGGCACAATCGAGTTCAGCTCTGGTACAAAGTCACACATGACTGTGAAACAGCCTTTCAGTTTCTCCCATTGTTGTAGAGAAAGGAATATTCCCTTCTTCGAAGGTTTCACGGATTTAGTTTCATCACACCACCGCCACTGACGCAGGTCCACCCCAGCAAAGTTCTTGTCGATGCTGACTTGGACGTTGGCACCAAGGTGTCTGAACAATTTTTCGTCTTTCCCCTGGTTTAATGCTGAAATTGTTTCGTCAATTTGGCTTTTACATCCACACAGCTCGATCCACTGTTTAAGACTAAGGACAATACCTCGCTTGGTGGGGAAAGTTTTCCCCTTGTCACTGTCAAATTTCCTTATATGAATAGCAGTGTCCCCTTTCCATAACTTGGGCACCACGTAGACGTTAGTTCCAAGTTCTAGACGACATCTCGCTTCATCACTTGTGGAACAGGTCATCTCTGGATTGAACGTAGATCTGATCGTTTTCGGCGAGCGAATGACAATTAAACCGAATCTAGCCTTTTTATACTCTTCGTGCCAGTCTAAGTAGGTCAGGGGCCGTTCTAAGTAGGTCAGGGGCCGGGTCAGTAGGTCAGGGCCGGGTCAGTAGGACGAGGTCACGCGAAGTCATCAAGGTCAAGGTCACGGAAAGTAGGTCATGGCACCATATAGGCCCTGATACTACTCATATGTTTGACATCCAATAGCCGATGATTAATAAATCAATGTGCTCTAGTGGTGTCGTTAAACAAAACAAACCCTTTTTTTGAGTTGTAATGGGGGCGGGGTAGGACTAAATGAGTTCGATCCTACAGTAGTCAAAATACCTGACAGGTGTGTGATCTACCTAGCGAGTTTTATCCTGCACCAGGTGACATTATAACAAAATATCTAAGGGTTGAGACGTAGTCCAGTGGTAAAGCGCTCGCTTGATGCACAGTCAGTTTAGGATCGATCCCTGTCAGTGTTATATGCTATCCTGTCTATGGGATGTGCATATAAAAAATCCCTTGCTGTTAATCGAAAAGAGTAGCCCATATAGTTGTGACAGCGGGTTTCCTCCCTCAATATCTGTGTGGTCCTTAAAAATATTATGTCCGACGCCATATAACCATAAATAAAATGGGTTGAGTGCGTAGTTAAATTAAACAAATTTCCTTTTCTTCAAAATATCTATAAAAAGAACCCCAACATGAAGCGTGCCCTACATATTTCGTGGATGATTTCTAGTTTGTCTATGGTAATCTGACTGTTGCAAACATCTGTTTTATGTCTCCACTTTATTGATTAAATAAAAAAACATAAGTTTGCAACAACGAAGCAATATTTATATCCGTAGATGTCAAACAACATCACAGCTGTGTTGTGTACTTTACATGACAGTTTTATAAGAATTGATCTTTTATCTGTTTATTGGGAATTTGCATGTAAATTACCAGAATTTATGTCGTAATATTGAAAAACCTATTGATTTTCCAATATATGAAAAAGCAACAAATCATTTGTCATTTTAAATAAAGTTATTAACTTCACAAGAACCGTCTTGCTGGCAAAATTTAATGACATCTTGACATAAATTTCAGGGGCCAATTTCACAAAACATCTTACGTTTACGTCTGCGACTAGCAGTTTTACCGAGCATGCATTTACACGTGTTGGGCATCCATTTCATGCAGAAAATTACAACATTACGGAAGATGGAGCATTTCAAGGACGAAAAGAAATTAATTATGTGTGTTTCTAACTATATTTGTTGTGCTATAACAGCAGTAAGAATTGTGGTTTTGTCGTAAATTTACGTTTACGTGCAAAACTAGGCTTACGATGTTTTGTGAAATTGGGTCCTGGTGTGGGGCAAGATTGAAACCTCTGAGAAATGTTTATATTGTGTTTCAAGTTCAATTAGGTTAAAGTAAAGTACATTTCATTGTAGTTTGTTACAAACGGTGGGACGTAGCGCAGTTGTAAGGTGTTCGCATGGTGCGAGGTCGGTAAAGGGTCTATCCTCGTCAGTGAACCCATTGAACTATTTCTCATTACAGCCAGTGCACCACGACTGGTATATCAAAGGCTGTGGTATATGCTATCTTGTCCTTGTAGATGGTGCATATAAAAGCCCTCTTGCTACCAATGGCAAAAAAAAGTAGCGGGTTTCCTCTCTAAGATTAAATGTCAAAATTACCAAATGATTAATAAATCAATGTGCTCTAGTGGTGTCGTTAAACAAAACAAAGTTTAACTTTAGTCTGTGTTATAAATGGATTTGAATAAGTGTTTTTTTAACCAAATAAATGCTTGAGTCCAGGACCCCGTTCCACAAAGCGATCTTAGCCCAAAGATCACCTTAAGTATATAGCTACCTTATGCACTACGGTGATCTTAGTGCTAACATTGCTTCGTGGAACGAGCCCCTGGTCCTGTGCTTATGAAAGGTAAAGTTTAGACTCGAAGAATTCCGTAACTCATTTCATCCATTAAATAACGTAGATTAAAACGCAAATTCCATTTGTCCGTAATGCGCAATTTGTAACAACCCCCCCCCCCCCCTCCCGAAAAAAACTAATCATTTCCTATGCAAATAGGTTGAATAGTTTCCATTTATATGTCTCCGTATTCGTATGGAGCGGGATGTAGCCCAGTGGTAAGGCGCTCGCTTGGTGCGCGGTCGGTGTGGGATTGATCCCCGTCGGTGGGCCCGATACGCTATTTCTTGTTCTAGCTAGTGCACTGCAAAGGATGTATCGAAGACTGTGGTATGTGCTATCTTGTCTGTAGGATGGTGCATATAAAAGATCTCTTGCTGCTAATCGAAAAGAGTAGCCCATGAAATGGCGACAGCGGGTTTCCTCTCTCAATATCTGTATGGTCCTTAACCATATGTCTGACGCCATATAACCGTAAATAAAATGTGTTAAGTGCGTCGTTAAATAAAACATTTCCTTCCTTCCGTATGAGAGGGCGGGACGTAGCCCAGTGGTAAAGCGCTCGCTCGATGCGCGGTCGGTCTGGGATCGATCCCCGTCGATGGGCCCATTGGGCTATTTCTCGTTCCAGCCAGTGCACCACAATTGGTACATCAAAGGCCATGTCTGTAGGATGGTGCATATAAAAGATCCCTTGCTGCTAATCGAAAAGAGTATCCCATGAAGTGGCGACAGTGGGTTTCCTCTCTCAATATCTGTATGGTCCTTAACCATATGTCTGACGCCATATAACAGTAAATAAAATATGTTGAGTGCGTCGTTAAATAAAACATTTCCTTCTTCTTCTTCCGTATGCGTATCCGATCACATGTAAATATAATTGTGGATTTCGTATATGGATCACTTACACATTTACTTTGCGTTCAATCTTGAGATGGCGCCCACTTGGCAGGCAGACATGTACCTCCGTAGCTGGACGTGTTCTGCATTTATCGTGAAAACCAATTGTTGTCTCCGCTCGATGTCAAAAGAGTTATGTTTTTTTTTTTTTTTTTTGAAGATCCAACAAAACTTGAGTCAAAGTTGCACCTTAGGCTTAGTCATTTTAATCTTAAATAGAACTAGATTACTTCCGAATGTTTTCGACACCAATTTAATATTTAGGCTAGTCCATTGTTTTGTGTCTATTTTATTTGCTAGATATGTGCAGGGCCGTAGCTAGCGGGGGGGGGGGGGGGGGGGGGGGGGTCCGGAAAGCATTATAGAAATTTGAAGAAAATTCTCTTCTTAACTGTTTAAGGAGTTTTAAACTATTAACTACTCAGTTGTCCCCCCAAACAAAAAATCCTAGCTACGGCCCTGGTGTGCATTATTTAATCTCGCCGTGGACTGAATATGTTGAGATTAAATAGTTGAGACGTTAAATATTATTGAATAAAACAATTGTTCGTCTCGCGAGTTTTCCAGCGGCGCCGGTGGAGAGAGCATCAATTTTTGCGTTAAAAAAAGAAGTTTGTTTTGTTTATTAATCATATGCTATTGGATGTCAAACATTTGGTAATTTTGACAAATAATCTTAGAGAAAAAACACGCTACATTTTTCCATTATTAACAAGGGATCTTTTATATGTACCATCCCAATGACATGATAGCACATGCCACAGCTGTTGATATGCCAGTCGTTGTGCACTGGCTGAACGAGAAATAGCCCGATGGGCCCACTGACAGGGATCGATCCCAGACCCACTCCGCATCAAACGAGCGCTTTACCACTGGGCTACGTCCCGCCCCCACTTTTGCATTAAACGTTTTGCGTTTGGTCAGTTTCTCACAAACTAAAAGTCCCAGGCCAATGAAACTTGGTTTATAGTTGCACCTTTGGATGTTCACCACAATACACTGAAAATTGTTATGGTGGGCGAGACATTTAATTCCGCGGAATCCTTCAATTTCCAAATCACGATGTCTCCAGTATAAATCCATATTGAATTACTGACATCGGTTAGATTGTACAGTTACCGTCACATTCCTGGTCCATCACGGATGAAGCTATCAAGATTAAGTTATTCTTCCATGCATGGGTTAACAGATTATTACGCACCATATAAAAGTTGACATTCGAGTAGCTTAAATAAGATTACGATGCAGCTACATTGAACTTTATTGTGTTTTACATCCATCCATTGAAGCTCAAAGGGTTTTACTGGAATTTAACCGTGCAGTTCTTCTCCTATTCGTTTGTGCATACCAATTCGTTCATGTTGAATTGCACTCTTGTGTAATTCGGGGGCGGAACGTAGCTCAGTGGTAACGCACTGGCTTGGTGCGCGGTCGGTCAAGGATCGATCCACTGGGCTATTTCTCGTTCTAGCCAGTGCTCCCACAAGTGGTGCTTATTATATTTATGTGGGGTTTTTTTGTGGGTTTTTTTTTTTTGGGGGGGGGGGGGGTTGCCTAAGGAATAGAATATTACATTCGTGTCCCTTTGTTATCATTTATCTTAAACTATTTGTTTAAAAACGAAAAAACGAAAATGTTTTATTTAATGACGCACTCAACACATTTTATTTACGGCTGTATGGCGTGGACATATGGTTAAGGACCACACAGATATTAAGAGAGGAAACCCGCTGTTGCCACATCATGGACTACTCCTTTCGATTAGCAGCAAGGCCTCTTTTATATGCACCATTCCACAGACCAAATAGCACATACCACAGCCTTTGTTACACCTGTTGTGGTGCACAGGCTGTAACAAGAAATAGACCAATGAGCCCACCGACGGGAATCGATCCTAGATCGCGCATCAGGCGAACTCTATACCACTGAGCTACGTCCCGCCCAGTTTAAAACCTCGTAAGATAAATGGTATTTAAGTAGTATTCTCTATTTTAAAAATGCCTTGCGCTGGATTTGTTTTGCATAATAAAACAACAATCAATTAGCCAAACCCCAAGTGACGTGATACATGGGTGCAAAACAAGACATGACCCTGTTAGAAATGTTATCGATGTTCCACGAGTTAAAATAGTTTCTTTTACTGACCGAATTGGATGTAATGTTTTGAATGTGTATAGCGTAGTTAAATATGCACATTTTTTGATACAACATGCACAAAGAAAACTAAACCGATTCATACTCCATCATTTATTGTTCGTTCGTTGACTATGAAAACTCCAATGAAAACGCATCACCCAATTTTCAGTCGTTAATGCTATCGGATGTTTGAAGCCGTTATATACTACACAGTAACCCTGCTCTTTCTATACAATTTTAGGGTTATTTATTGCCAACCAGAATACATCCAGTTATAGAAAATCAGTTAAATGTACTATATATTATTTTTCATATTCATTTACAAATACAACTTTGACTTTGACTGAGTTCAATATATTTAGGTTTTTTTTTACTATTTTCTTACATCATCTGATCCTTTCTATCGCCTCTTGAACTGTCATTTAACTTTATACTATGCTCTTGTTACATTTAATAGTTTCATCGCCGTAAATTAGTCATGAATACTTGATTTTGTTTATCGACATCACTAGAATACATTGATTTAGTAATCATCGGCTATTGGATGACAAATATGTGCTAATTTTGACGTATAGTGTAAGAGAGGAAACCCGCTTCATTTTTCCATTAGTAGACAGGATAGCATATACCACGGCCTTTGATATACGAGATGTGGTGCACTGGCTGGAACGAGAAATAACCCAATGGACCCTCCAACGGGGATCAATCCTAGACCGACCGCGCATGAAGCGAGTAGGCCTACTTATTTTATTGAAGTAAACCTCTTTAAATAAGTGTATTTATTTGACATATGTGATTTTAATGTGTCAGGGGCCAGACGTAGCCCAGTGGTAAAGCGCTCGCTTTATGCGCAGTCGGTATAGGATTGGGCTATTTCTCGTTCCATCCAGTGCACCACGACTGGTATATCAAAGACCGGTGGTATGTGTTATCCTGTCTGTGGGATGGTGCATATAAAAGATCCCTTGCTGCTAATCGAAAAAAGTAGCCCATGAAGTGGCGACAGCGGGTTTCCTCTCAAAATATGTGTGGTCCTTAACCATATGTCCGACGCCATATAACCGTACATATAATGTGTTGAGTGTGTCGTTAAATAAATAATTTCCTTCCTTCCTTTTAATGTGTCAAAGGTCAAGGTGTAATAGGCGTTGGAAGATGACAACAGCTGCGGCTAAGGATGGCAGATGTATATTAACATACCAACCACAGGGACGGATTCAAAACAGAATTAAACTTGAACTGTTTTAAGGGAGGGGTGGGGATGACGGATCCTCCCTTGGACCGGCCCTTGACCACCCTTAAAATATTCGTGGATTTGCCCTCGATAATACCTGACGTATGGCTATATTATGTCAGATGTGGAAGAAATTCACAGCTGTGAGCAATACGTCCGCCCCCCCCCCCCCCCATTGAATCTGACTTTGAACCACCCATAAATATTCACTGACCCTGTCTCAAGAATAGCTCAGGTTTGACTATGTTATGTCAGATGTAGAAGAATTCATTTGAGAACAATGCGTATTCGATACTGCATTATTGTTTCACTGTGTGTGACGTTAACTTATTTAACAGTGTGGATCCATTATTTACAAGCGTACCTGTTCAATACGCATACTCTTCTGTTGGAGGAAGCGCCAAAAGCACTGTTTGATGTTATCCATCGGCAAGGAAAGGTAAGTCTTATATGGATGATATTTACATTTAAATAGGTACCCACTTTTGCTTTTGCGCGTTAGGTTTATTTTAAAAATCATTGATTTCAATTTGCCGTATCCTAACCGCACGCGTGCGACACGACATATAAATCTGTCGCGTCGCGCGCGTGCAGTTAGGATGCTTCAGTTGAAATCAGTGGTTTCTAAAATAAATCGCTCGCGTCTCTCGCGTCACACGCGGCCGGTTAGGATGCACCTTTAGTATTACAAACACCAAAATGGTCCGAAACTCATTGGATCTTGCAAAATCGATAAATTTAGAAAGAAGTTAGTATTTATTATGCGTACTTCAACGTAAAGGGGCTGGACTAGCCAAAATTATTTTACACTGGTAACTAGGATTCGCGTATGTTATTGTTGTTTTGGTTTTTTGGGTGTTTTTTGGGGGGGGGGGGGGGGGGGGTCGTAACGTAAAACTTCACCACGCTTAATCTATTACAGACCCACGATTTGACATATATTGTTACTTTAATTTTTTGTTTTTAACTGAATATATTACACAAATGTATACAATCTAACTACACTACTATACAATATTAAAACAGTTGCGATACCCATTGTTTATTAAAGTACATTTATAAACTGACTGAAAAGAACACCCGATTAGCACATGACACGACTTTCGATACACCACCCATAAAGCATTAGCTTTCAATCACCCAAATAGGTCCATTGAAGAGGGAATGAATCGGGCATCGATCTTGCGGCCCATAATATCTTCTCATATACACGTACTCACTTACTGACCTCGAGATAATATACGAAATCTTGTAGAACTCACAGCTGTTGCCGACATCAATGGGCAATGTTGCGCTAATTCTGGCCATCATCACTCGTTGTGTCTAAACCCAGCTGACGTTCTATTGTCGGCGTCAATCCATATGAAACAATGTCGGTTTGTTTCACTTTCGTCTCAACTGCAGGGTAATTTTGAAATGTTTCATTTCTGCCTACGGCAATTTTGAAATGTTTTAAACCAGTAACTTTGGCAACAAATATAAAAATAAAAATACCGAGTCCTTTCAACCGACGGCAATAATTTTTATCCATCGGCAAAAAACCTGCCATCGGTCAATCCGACGGCAATAATTTTTATCCATCGGCAAAAAACCTGCCATCGGTCAATCCGACGGAAATTCATATTGCAACTACGGCAATTGCCGTCGGTGCCGTCGTTAAGTTCGAGCGCAGCAACTGCGTTGGCATAGTCTTAAAAATAGTCGTATGGCTAATATTATAATTTTGATTTTTAGTCTTACAGAGGAAATCCGCTACATTTTTTCATTAGTAGCCAGTAATATTTTATACGCACCATCCCACAGACAGGATAGTACATACCACGGTCTTTGATATACCAGTCGTGGTGCACTGGCTGAAACGAGAAATAGACAAATTATTATTACACTTCTTTTAACCCGTTTTCTGTCACGTTTTAGCTTGTATGATAATCTATAAAATCCACAGATACTCGAGTCAGACAACTGGTTCCCAGTGCAGATTGATGATCTCAAATTATACATACAGTCGGCGATAGTGAACGACAAAAAGTCTCCAACTGACGCCCACAACGTCATCATCACGGCCTGGGACGGCATCAACACCACGGCGTTCTACTGCTGCTTCACCTCAACCTCTGGACAACCTCTCTCCGTCACCGCGACCTTGCTTCACCGGTTCAGACACGGGGAAATAGTCGCCTCCCAGTTCAGCTGTGAGGTTTCCAAGACCATTTCTCTGAAGTCCACAGTCAGATTCGCCTTGTCAAGCTGCTACAACAGCAGTACAGACAGAAGTCTGCCCATCGAGTATCCGGAGCAGGCCCCGGGGAAGATGGCGGTCTGTATAAAATGCGTTTACGGACGACCAGACCCCCAGCGGATGGTGGAGTGGTTTGAACTACAGAAGATGCACGGAGTCAGTCGAGTGCTGGGGTTCCAGTTAGCGGTCCATGCTGATAGCAGACGAGTTCTGGACTACTACCAAGAACAAGGTTTCCTGACCATGCTTCCGTTCGCGATCCCTGGAAACGTAACGAGAAATGGTAAGTCTTCAGGTAGTACTAAACCAAATAACATCCGGCTAGGTCAAAGTTCGAGGTGCACCTAACTTTTGATAGAGCAGTTAACACCATATGTCCTGCCACTGGTGATAAATGTGACAGTGTTTGTTGTGATAAAATCTGGTGTCAGTGTACCAATTACCGTTGTGCTTGAAACATGTGCGGGGTCCTACTAAAAATAGCATGACAATTTTTGTGTGGAAATAGGGTAGTCATAGAAGCTACCCGTTATCTATGAAATGAGCAGCGTAATGACAATTTTTGTGTGGAAATAGGGTAGTCATAGAAGCTACCCGTTATCTATGAAATGAGCAGCGTAATGACAATTTTTGTGTGGAAATAGGGTAGTCATAGAAGCTACCCGTTATCTATGAAATGAGCAGCGTAATGACAATTTTTGTGTGGAAATAGGGTAGTCATAGAAGCTACCCGTTATCTATGAAATGAGCAGCGTAATGACAATTTTTGTGTGGAAATAGGGTAGTCATAGAAGCTACCCGTTATCTATGAAATGAGCAGCGTAATGACAATTTTTGTGTGGAAATAGGGTAGTCATAGAAGCTACCCGTTATCTATGAAATGAGCAGCGTAATGACAATTTTTGTGTGGAAATAGGGTAGTCATAGAAGCTACCCGTTATCTATGAAATGAGCAGCGTAATGACAATTTTTGTGTGGAAATAGGGTAGTCATAGAAGCTACCCGTTATCTATGAAATGAGCAGCGTAATGACAATTTTTTTTTGTGTACCCGGAAATGAGCAGCGTAATGACAATTTTTGTGTGGAAATAGGGTAGTCATAGAAGCTACCCGTTATCTATGAAATGAGCAGCGTAATGACAATTTTTGTGTGGAAATAGGGTAGTCATAGAAGCTACCCGTTATCTATGAAATGAGCAGCGTAATGACAATTTTTGTGTGGAAATAGGGTAGTCATAGAAGCTACCCGTTATCTATGAAATGAGCAGCGTAATGACAATTTTTGTGTGGAAATAGGGTAGTCATAGAAGCTACCCGTTATCTATGAAATGAGCAGCGTAATGACAATTTTTGTGTGGAAATAGGGTAGTCATAGAAGCTACCCGTTATCTATGAAATGAGCAGCGTAATGACAATTTTTGTGTGGAAATAGGGTAGTCATAGAAGCTACCCGTTATCTATGAAATGAGCAGCGTAATGACAATTTTTGTGTGGCAGCGTAATATTTTTGTGTGGGGTAGTCATAGAAGCTACCCGTTATCTATGAAATGAGAGCAGCGTAATGACAATCTTTTTGTGTGGAAATAGGGTAGTCATAGAAGCTACCCGTTATCTATGAAATGAGCAGCGTAATGACAATTTTTGTGTGGAAATAGGGTAGTCATAGAAGCTACCCGTTATCTATGAAATGAGCAGCGTAATGACAATTTTTGTGTGGAAATAGGGTAGTCATAGAAGCTACCCGTTATCTATGAAATGAGCAGCGTAATGACAATTTTTTCTGATTTACTGTAGGGTGAGGAGTGGTAGTATTTGTATCCGTGGTGTATATGTCAACTGACACTTTGCATGTACATGTAGTAGTTTTAGCCACATATGTTAGTATTGTTGTCTATGAGATGTGATTTGGTGTTATACACCGTTCAGGCAAGACTGACGTAAGGATTACAAGCTTTTAAAAATGTGTCTTTCCGGGAGAGTACCTAAAAGCATAGGGTAGGTCTGCTTTTTATTTTAATTTTTCACGTATCATACAATTTGTATGTTTGTAATTATTTTATTCCTAATTCGAGAGCAAGCAGTGGCGGATCCAGAAAATCTATTGGGGGGGGGGGGGGGGCAATGACACGTGGCCGAAAGCCACAAACGTTCCCGAGGGGATTTCCCGGAATGAAAAACGTAAAAACATAAAATCACAAAATTTAGTGGAGATGCGGACCCCTCGGGCCCCCCTTAGATCCGCCACTGGCGAGATGAATAAAATAATTCGCAAACGAGTTTCATACACTTCGTGTAGTACTTCCATGAGCGTGATAATTAAGATTCGAGCACACTGCCCTGAGTCTGGCGTTCTAAGCGAACACACAGGCGAACGTTCCACTGACACTGGCACCCCGTGGTGGTATGGAACGCTCGGTAGACTGGCTATGACGCGTAATGTTAAATGAATGTGACAAGGCGAGCGAGAACCAGTTAAACCGTTAGCAGGTACTCGCAACAGTACATATATTATATACTCAACCAAGATCTTTCGAAGGAAGCAAATGTTTTATTTAACGACGCACTCATCACATTTTATTTACGGTTATATGTCGTCAGACATATGGTTAAGGACCACACAGATATTGAGAGAGGAAACGCGCTGTCGCCACTTCATGGGCTACTCGATTAGCAGTAAGGGATCTTTTATATGCACCATCCCACAGACAAGATAGTACATACCACGGCCTTTATTACACCAGTTGTGGAGCACTGGCTAGAACGAGAAATAGCCCAATGGGTCCACCGACGGGAATCGGTCCTAGACCGACCGCGCATCAAGCGAACGCTTTACCACTGGGGCTACGTCCTGCCCCAAGATCTTTTGACGTCAGTACTAAGAACTGGTGTCAGTATTATGCAAATATTTGTACCCATCGCTAGCGCATAGTTTGTATAAACGATGTGGGTAGAAATTCCTTTTAACTTAATTTTCATGCTTATATCGAACAAGAATCATATTAATATCCTTATCTTTGTTTGACACCCAATAGCCGATGTGTAATTATGTTCTGGGATATATTAAATATCCATCCCTTCATTCATAGGCGTACGCGCTTCCATTTTTGTAGAGGAGCAGGCTGGTTTTTGCCCGAATTAAACGAAAATGCCCTAATCTGGATAACTACATTATTCATTTTAGTATTACTGCCAAACAGCTATAAAAGGTGGCAAACGAATGACTGCGCATTGTACATGGATTACAACTAATTTTGTGGGTAGAATTATGGAAATACATGGCAAAAAGGTTTTAGGTTAACACATTTTGCCCGAATATCTCGATAACTTTTCCCCCGAATACATATATCTTTATCATGTTTGCCCGAATTTGAGGCCTGCCCCACGTCTTGTACGTTTATGCATTCATTCATTAATATGGAATAAGATTTAAGCACCCTGTGCGGCGAGTCACACACATGAGCTATTAGCTGAGCTGTGTGTCCAGAACGTGGGTTGATGGTTAGTTATTAGTGCTTTAATGAGACAGAAGTCGCCGTAGTGACGTACAACTCCCCAGTGAAGCGTTAAAACTCACTAAGGTTGTGAGATTCACACACGCGTCTTGAACGTGACAAACTATGTGTTTCAGTTTGTAAAGAAAACAAGTATCAATATATATTAAAGCCAAAATTAGGAAAACAACCCATGACAATAATAGTGGACAATGCTATGTGCTATTTTAAAACTGCGATAGGAAAGGGATGTTGATGAACAATCTCTCAGCAGGGTGTATACTACCAAATCAAATCCCTGACAATAGTAACATATGTGGCTAAAACTCCTACCTGGCAGCGTATCAATAGACGTAACGCCACGGATATAAATACTACCACCCCTCACCCTTAAAGTGAATCAGAAAAAAATGGGGGTAAAGCTGCTCATTTCTGAGATAACGGGTAGGGTCTATGACAACACTAGTTCCACACAAAATTCGTGTACTTTTTTTTTTACAGGTACCCCATACATGTTTCAAGCACAAGGCTACTTGACACAGTGGTACTAGTATAGATGAAATAAAATTACATACATATTTTTACCCAGATGAAACTATTTTGTGTTTTACAACCAACACACACATTTATCACCAATCACAGGACTTGCGGTGTTCACTTCTCTATCAAAAGTTTGGTGCACCTCGAACTTTCACCCAGCCGGACGTTATTTGGTTTAGTACTACCAGCAGAATTAAAACTACGGCTGTTTGGTGTGTAACACACTATGGTTATTTCGAAATTTTGATTAACGAAAAGAAAGAGATCTAGAAGAAACACGCTACCACGACATGAGCTACTCCCACCGATAAAGCAAGATAGCTTTTATGCACTTTTCCCTATACACAGGGCAGTACATACCACAACGCTTGGTTGATGAAGAGAAGGAACCGGTTGCCACCACAAACGTTACTGATACCGATACAATAATAAGGAAACTTTTATATGAAATTTCCTCAGACAGGACAGTACATACCACGGCGTTAGATGTACCAGTTGTGGGACACTGGTTAAACTGCGATAGATTCAAAACTTGGGTGGATGTGGGTGTATGGGTAATTTTTATCATGCTTCCATCAGAGAACTATTGAAGCACGCCTGTCGTAGACAAAATCCTCTGATTTGGCCAGAGAATTCTGTCCAAGACAGATATTAAAAATGTGTATTACTTACAGGCAGAAGCAGACGAGGCTTCGAATACAAAGACAGAATTGACGAGTGGCAGTTCCGGTCGGATGAACAGGTGGCGGTGTTTGAATGTCAGGAGAGGCTGTCGGGTTTCTCGTACGTGGGTGTGTACGACATGGACGAGGTCATAGTACCGGAGAGATACAACGACATGCATAACGACACGGCTTTCCTGGTTGGATTTCTGAAGGTCTTTAGCTTAGTAGAACCATATTGAAATGTTTGTGTTTTGTAAATAATTGTTCAACGATTATAATTCCCCCCCCCCTTTTTTTTGGGGGGGGGGGGTCAAACTAGTACACAAAGACTATAGTAGCGTTTCACGCGGAAATAAATTTGAATTAAAGCGTATATATAGACTAGATGCGGGGCATGCGTGCGGTCTGGCTAAAAAAACAAAAATCGAAATACACTAGTTTCAATGTGAAGATGCAATCGTATATTGTGTATATATCTCCAAAACGCATGCGACCAGCCGCAATGAAGTAATCGTATATTGTGTATATATCTCCAAAACGCATGCGACCAGCCGCAATGAAGTACGGTAATCGTATATTGTGTATATATCTCCAAAACGCATGCGACCAGCCGCAATGAAGTAATCGTATATTGTGTATATATCTCCAAAACGCGTTTTGGGTATATACACCATGTACGATCATCTCATTGCGGCATTTTACAAACGCACGAATCGCATACATCCAGTCTAGACGATCTCATTGAAGCTGATGTCATGTCATGTCATGTCATGTCATGTCATGTCCTTTAGGTTTTTATCATAACCGCACGCACGCTTCGCATCCAGTCTTTAATGAGCCTTAAAGGGGAAGTAAAACTCAAACATGAGCCTTATGTGTTGAAAAGATGCATATCCAGACCACCAGCACATACTGACACTTTAAGAAATGAAACACGCGTAATTTTAGAGTTAATAAAAAACGTGATTATTCGCTTTTATCAACCTGACTTGTATGTTAAACAACATAAATGACTTGATAATATAATAAACTATTTAACTATATATATTTCAATTTGCATTAACAGAACAAAATGGGGTTATAGTATTTTTCTCTCTTACAAAATCCAAAGAAAAAATGCATACTATTAGGCCTATTGGTAGGCTACTTTGGAGAATAAACGACCACTCATGATGCCCAAGTGATAATGTTCGTTTCTTTGGGACTACGTAATTGGTCAGTTTTGTGATTTTAGATAATAATAGCCGTCACATTTAACCGTTTTATTACTTAAATATAATATTATACTTATTGATATTAAGCAATACTGCGTATTAAATATCGTTGAATATGCATACCGAAAGCCTTGCAAGAGCAGTCCTTTAAGAGCTATTTGTGAAGTAGGACCTGGACAACAAGAAAAAAACGTTGGAGTTTCTAAAACTGACAACGTGCAAGTGAACAGTATAACAGCCGAACATGTTTTTATATTTTTCACTGCTTAATAAGTAGTGTCAGCGGCTTTAAGACCACCGAAAAAATAAAGAAACAACGACACGGCATCCTTGTTTTGGATTTTACAAATAGTTTAGCTTTAACAGAACCATTGGGCTATATCACGTTGTAGCCAGTGCTCCATAAATGGAGTAACAAATGTCTTGGTGTGTAGGCCTACTATCCCATTACGTGGTGACAGCGGGTTTCCTCTCATTATCTGTATGGTCCTTAACCACGTGTTCGACGCCATATAACCGTAATTAAAATGTGTCGAGCGTGTCATTAAATAAAACATTTCTTCTTTCCTATTTCCATTGAGCACGCACATTACGATCACCAGCGGTCAATACAATTTGTATGTCTACACTTGTTCTAATTTCTTATGTCCGTAAAACATGCGTGTCTGTAATATCTTTATCTGAACACAATTGTACCTATCAGCAGGGGCTTTCCAGTTCCATATTGATAACTTGTAATATCTTTAGATTTGTTTCTCCTCCAGCATCTGGAAAAACTATACCCGTCAGCAGGGGCTTTCCATTTCCGTATTAATAACTTGTAATATCTTTAGATTTCTTTCTCCTCCAGTATCTGGAAAAACTATACCCGTCAGCAGGGGCTTTCCAGTTCCGTATTGAGAACTTTGTCTTTGACTGGGGAAAGTCAAACAACGAGTCTAGTCTTAGTATGATGCAGTACGTAAAACGATCGAAGCGGATGGGCGACCCTAAAGTAGTGCACAAACCGGAGAGACTGCGCTGGGCAAGAACACACTCCGTGAAACTCAAGAAAGGATATTTCACGTAAGACGTCGAGACCATTTCATTTATAGATACATTCTTTAATAGCTTGACCTTCTATGTAAACATAAATTGTATTTTTCTGATTCAAAACTGAACTCAATAATGGTATTCGACAGGGCTGTGTCATAGCTCCTACTTTTTTAAAGATACATGTATGTATATATATATATATATATATATATATATATATATATATATATATACATGTATATATATATAATTCTATTTGACTTGAACAGGCTTAATTCATGTAAAACTGTTTCATCGCCGTTTAGCGAGAAACTTGAAGTAGCGATAATCACCTAATGTATGTATATATACTATGCTCCATTTTAATATTTTAATATGTTAACCACTATACAATAATAAGTTGAACCACAAATACTATATATATATGTATCTTGGGCACAGACGGAGTTCGAGCCAACGGGATTCAACTCTGTGTGTGTGTGTATGTGTGTGT
>NC_054706.1:67372461-67374961 GCF_016097555.1 Gigantopelta aegis
GTTTCCAGTGTGCATCAAGTATGTTAAAGGCTGTGGTTTTAGCTTGTATTTATAATTTGAAAATTGTTTCTATTGTAACCACTTTAAAATTAAAATAAATTAAATTGAAGTTGTTTTGGTAAAAAATAGACACTAATAGTCCTATAAGCTAGCAAAGTAAAGAAGCCTAGATTACTTGGTAGTTAAAATTTAATGGGGAAATACTAAAGATAACAAACAGGTGTTCCAGCCAGTGCACCACGACTGGTATATCAAAGGCCGTGTTATGTGCTATCCTGTCTGTGGGATGGTGCGTATAAAAGATCCAAACTACTAATAGAAAAATGTAGCGGGTTTTCTCTCTAAGACTATAATGTAAAAATGACCAAAAGTTTGACATCCAATAGCCGATGATGAATAAATCAATGTGCGCTGGTAATGTCGTTAAACAAAACAAACTTTGTATCCATGTCAGGTCAGGTCAGGTCATAGGGCTCAATGTGCACATTCAGAACAAGCTGTTGCAGCGCACGTCTGTCATGGACTTATGTGTCGACTTATGCCGGCTCCTCCGTCCAGGACAGGAAAGATGTATCCACGTGGATTGAGCAAGGTCTAAGTTAGCTTGAACCTTCTAATTGGAATGATTTCTTCTCTAACGCTCTAGACCAAGTCTCAGCATTCCCATATGTTTTGAATCTAATATTAATCAAAGTTAATGTTAAAAGTTATTTTGTTCCACGATCCCACTAGAACACAATGATTTATTAATCATCAGTTATTAAATGTCAAATATTAATTTTGATAATTCTGTCATATATAATATTAAAGGAAAAACAATTGATTAATTAATCATCGGCTATTGGATGTTAAACATTTGGTAATTCTGACACGTAGTCATCAGAGGAAACTCGCTACATTTTTTTCATTAGCAGCAAGGTATCTTTTATAAACACTTTCCCACAGACAGGAAAGCACATACCACGGCCTTTGACCAGCTGTGGTGCACTGGTTGTAACAAGAAAAAAGCCAGACAGTTGAATGGATCCACCGAGGTCGTTCGATCCTACGACGTAAGCACCTCAGGCGAGCACTCAACCTCTCAAACGACTGAGCTAAATCCCGTCCCTGTATTATAGGAAACCTTGTACATTTTTCCATTAGCAGCAAGGAATCTTTTATAAATACCTTTCCACAGACAGGACAGCACATGCCACGGTCTTTGATATACACCAGTCGTGGGATACTGGTTTGGGAGGAGGACGCTAAATTCCGCCCCCTCTGGTAAAGCAATGACTAACCAAATATTCACTTCTTGCCCGCACGCTTACAGAAATCATCTCTCGACATTGTCCCGCCGGTCTTGTTTCGTCGACTTAAGAACTCGAACTAATCGGATGACGGTTAATAGGGGATCACAGTGGCGGCGTGCTCATTAACTGCATATCGTAATGGCGGCATGTTCATTAACTGCAGATCGCCATGGTGGCGTGGTCAGATGAGACCAAGTCTCAATGGTAATGTGCTCATTAATACCAGATCGCGCTATTAGCGGTGGTTAGGCTACGATCAGTTGAAAGACTGGAGACTTGGTCTAGTGTTTTCACAAACAGAATTGGACAAAACTTCAAAGCTTTGGCTTGTGGTTCATATCCCCAAACTGTAACCCTTGAACGTAAACAAACAAAAAACGCAGTGGGCATGACAACATATTGAATCTTCATCATTACATCTGTGGGGGCGGGACGTAACCCAGCAGTAAAACGCTCGCCTGATGCGCGGTCGGTCTGGGATCGATCGCGGTCGGTGGGCCCATTAGGCTCTTTCTCCTTCCAGCCAATGCACCACGACTAGTATATAAAAAACCGTGGTATGTGCTATCCTGTCTGTGGGATAGTGCATATAAAAGATTCCTTGCTACTAATGGAAACAAAAATATAACAGACATTTTAAAATACTACTTGAAATGTCTTTAGTATCACGAATTATGAAAAAATACATTAAGGCTATATATATAATATATAACGAAACTGATTATACAAAATAATTAAAGGTACATGGTTATCGTTTGGATGTGTGACACGTCATCAAATTTCCAATCAGTGTTTAAGATGTCGTCTGCCAAATACGAATTGAAGATGAATTTAACAAATTTGTTTTTAACTAAGACAACAAAAACCTAATTTGAAAAACGTTTGCTTTATCTGAACGACAAAACCGTAATACGTATCTCTACACAATGTGGAGGGCTGTTGGCAAAATCTAGTGCCTCGTAGGAGGACCCCTGCGCGTGCTGTAACCTCACCGCGGTGCAGGGGTGTAACATTCTCTTTGAGAATGGCCAATACAACACAAATTGAAGTTTAGAGTAAAAGTCAGTATCTTATCTCTGATATTTGTATTTGTATTTTGCACAGTTCTTTACACTGTTTTTATTTATATCTTGAATTTTTCTGTTGATGTTGATCCCCACCTTGTTTGTTCCCATTACCATAGTTTGACACCCAATAGCCGATGTATT
>NC_054706.1:67379961-67402461 GCF_016097555.1 Gigantopelta aegis
CGAACGTTGCCCGGAGACAAAAACAAAGCCCGAATGTTAATGCCGATGTGTACATTGTTCATATTTGGCACAAAGATACACCTCAACACAATGCATTTATATATGTTAAAAAAATAAATGTAGGCAAAATATATTTTAGAAAAAATCGCATTTTTCATGTTCGAGCTGTACATAACGATATCCCGAACATAGCCTGAAAACAAAAACAGATAGGCCTACCGAATGTTAATGCGATTTTTTCTAAAAAATATTTTTCCTACATTTATTGTTTTAACATATACAGTTAGACCTCGTTACAACGACCGTCGTTACCGCGATATTTACACCATCCGACCACAAATTGTCGGGAACAAACGTACATCAGTGTTATTCTGTTCATTACAACGGAATTCACACCTTCCGATACCGACAGAGCAAATTAGGAACAAACGTGTATCCGACGTCTGAAAACACCTCTTTACAACGACATTACATAATCACAGATACCGTAGCATATTGGCAGTACACACACAACCACTTAGGTTCCATGATCTCGTAGTGAGCTGACTGATTCACTAATATCAAAACCTATGCTAGCTCAGCCATTTACCTTTCGACTGAACGTTCAAAATTTCGCCAAACTTCCTCAATCAAAATTGCGCACCACTTTCTCTTTGGCATTAACGGCTCCATTCAAAATTCCATAGCACCACCACCACCCCCACCCGCCTGCTACCGATTCGGTCGGGCTGCTGGTGCTCCCTTGCACCTGCCAGTGCAGGCGGTCCCTCCTCTCCCCTCCCCCAACCTTTCCTGTCATGGACGGAGGAGCCGGCCAAGGCCGGCTCTTGTGCCCACGACAGGCGTGCGCTACAACAGCTTGTTCTGAATGTGCACGTAAAACCCTATGACATGACATGACAGTGAGCTGACTGTATCACATGCTGTCCGAGCTACCTATGTCTGCGAAATCTGTAAACATGTATTGCTTTTGCAAATAAGCCTTTATTTAACCAATTAAAGGATTAACTTCGAACAATAAAATCTTCTATTTTCATATTTTGTAAACGAAACAGGTACCAATCGTAGATGTCTGTAACCAAGTAATGATTAGACTGACGATGAATGCGCCTTGTTAATATATTTAATGATGTTTTTTTTTTAAAACATATTTAATGTATGTACGTGTATTTGTTGTTTTTAATAATAATTGCAATACATTAATTATTTAAATGATATCCAGTCATCAGTTAATATTAATTAGTATTTTTTCTAAGAAATATTTTTCCTACATTTATTTTTTTAACATATAAATGCATCGTGTTTAGGTGTATCTTTGTCCCAAATATGAACAATGTACACCTCGGCATTAACATTCGGGTTTTGTTTTTGTCACCTGGCGACGTCCGGGCTCCGGTCTGCAAATAGGCTGACTGCATTTGGCTCGACGAATCATCGTCGGTGTACTACGGTTCAAACTGATAGGGAAGTACCCCTAACGGATTTTCTCCTTCTTCCTCACCAATCGAGGTAGCATTAGAATAAATAGACAAATGCGACAAGTCCGAAATGTCCAAACTAACGTCCGATAAGAATAAGCTATTTTCCGAAGAATCATCACATGCTGTCGCCATGCTAACCTACTAATGAATGAGTGGAATTCACCTGATGCTACGTCACAGGTCAGATGCGGGTCAAATCGACTGGATCAGTGTTGTTTCCCCGAGCGTTTTACAAAAAATCGCTTTATTAATAATTGGGGTGGTATTTTTGTTTTTTATGGTTAATAATGTAATCTTTATGTATTTTTTTTTATATATACTGTATATTAATAATGTGCCATGATTGTGGACCTTTAATGTGTAGCGATTTCTCACGGACACGGATCACGTATGAATGGATGGTAAAGCCCTCGCTTGATGCGTGGTCGGTCTTGGATCGATCCCCGTCATTGGGCCCACTGGGCTATTTCTCGTTCCAGCCAGTGGTATATCAAAGGCCGTGGTATGTGCTGTCCTGTATGGGATGGTGCATGTAAAAGAGCCCTTGCTAGTAATGGAACAATGTAGCGGGTTTCCTCTCTAAAACATCCAATTGCCGATGATTAATAAATCAACGTGCTCTAGTGATGTCGTCAGACAAAAACAAACTAACTTTGTATGACCTGTACCCTGATTCATTGTTCTTTTACAATCCCTCTTCGAGTTCTCGTTCCAGTAAAAAAGGCCGTGGTATATACTATCCTGTCTGTGGGATGGTGCATATAAAAGATCCCTTGCTGCTAATCGAAAAGAGTATCCCATGAAGTGGCGACAGCGAGCTTCCTCTCTCAATATCTGTGTGGTCGTTAACCATATGTCTGACGCCATATAACCGTAAATAAAATGTGTTGAGTGCGTCGTTAAATAAAACAATTCCTTCCTTCCTTCCCTCTTCGAATTATTATACTGATGGGAAGAAGTAAAGGAACGCATGAAACTGTAGACCAAATGTAATTTACTATTTTCATAGTAATGTCTGCATTTCATACAAAGTTGTAAAATTGTAATGTCAGTAGTGTCGAACTGATTTGCCCGTAACATCATTAAGTTATATATGGCACTATGGATTGTGGGTTTTGGTTGCAGTCACTAGTTGCTGTTACCATTTGTGTGATCCCTTATTTTTCTCCATTAGCATATATATATACACTCTAGTCGTGTCATTAAACAAAATAAACAAATACATATACATGTATATATAAACTAGTTATGTGCTTTTATTTCCGAGTGTATAATCACCTGCAAATTGCTCCAGCAAAATTTGCAAATCAAGACATTGTTTTGAGATTTTGTAGGCTTTATAACAACTAAAAAATTAATAATCTAAGCAAGAAGCTGTAAGTTTCAACCAGAAATATAGTACATTGCCATGTATATTTAAAAGCAGAAGAAGAAGAAGAAGATGAAGAAGAAGAAAAGATAAAATAATTAAGAAAAGAAAATAAGAAAGGAAAGAACATCACAACGACACCAATCACACTACTATCACAACGACACCAATCACACTACTACCACAACGACACCAATCACACTACTATCACCACGACACCAATCACACTACTATCACAACGACACCAATCACACTACTACCACAACGACACCAATCACACTACTACCACAACGGCACCAATCACACTACTACCACAACGGCACCAATCACACTACTATCACAACGACACCAATCACACTACTACCACAACGACGCCAATCACACTACTATCACAACGGCACCAATCACACTACTACCACAACGGCACCAATCACACTACTATCACAACGACACCAATCACACTACTATCACAACGACACCAATCACACTACTATCACAACGATACCAATACTATCACTACGACACCAATCACACTACTATCACCACGACACCAATCACACTACTATCACCAACGACACCAATCACACTACTACCACAACGACACCAATCACACTACTATCACAACGGCACCAATCACACTACTATCACAACGACACCAATCACACTACTATTACAACGACACCAATCACACTATCACGATACCAATCACACTACTATCACCAACGACACCAATCACACTACTATCACAACGATACCAATACTATCACTACGACACCAATCACACTAATATCACCATGACACCAATCACACTACTATCACAACGACACCAATCACACTACTACCACAACGACACCAATCACACTACTATCACAACGGCACCAATCAAACTACTACCACAACGGCACCAATCACACTACTATCACAACGACACCAATCACACTACTATTACAACGACACCAATCACACTATCACGATACCAATCACACTACTATCACCAACGACACCAATCACACTACTATCACAACAATACCAATACTATCACTACGACACCAATCACACTACTATCACCACGATACCAATCACACTACTATCACAACGACACCAATCACACTACTACCACAACGACACCAATCACACTACTATCACAACGGCACCAATCACACTACTACCACAACGGCACCAATCACACTACTATCACAACGACACCAATCACACTACTATTACAACGACACCAATCACACTATCACGATACCAATCACACTACTATCACCAACGACACCAATCACACTACTATCACAACGATACCAATACTATCACTACGACACCAATCACACTACTATCACCACGACACCAATCACACTACTATCACAACGACACCAAATACTATCACCACGACACCAGTCACACTACTATCTCCAACGACACCAATCACACTACTATCACAACGACACCAATCACACTACTATCACCAACGACACCAATCACACTACTATCACCACGACACCAATCACACTACTATCACCAGCAACACCAATCACACTACTATCACCAACGACACCAATCACACTACTATCACAACGACACCAATCACACTACTAGACACCAATCACACTACTATCACCAACGACACTAATCACACTACTATCACAACGACACCAATACTATCACCACGACACCAATCACACTACTATCACCACGACACCAATCACACTACTATCACCAACGACACCAATCACACTACTATCACCAACGACACCAATCACACTATTATCACAACGACACCAATCACACTACTACCACAACGACACCAATCACACTACTACCACAACGACACCAATCACACTACTATCACCAACGACACCAATCACACTACTATCACCAACGACACCAATCACACTACTATCACAATGACAACAAAAAAGGGGGAAAATATATTAACAAAGAAAAAAAAGGATACAGTTACATTTGGCATTTTTGAAGTTATTGTATTTCTCTGCATGACATTTATGTGTTATTTTAGTGACTGTTTTTTAAGTCTTAATTTGTCACCCTTTTTTCTTTTTCTTATATAGTTTAGGTTTTGTTTTGGACGCAATCAAATGATGACGCCACAGCTTTTACCAGTTCGAAAATTCCAACAACGTCACAAAGGTGCGGGTTATCGCCCCTGCCTCCTCCTATCTGTCGTCTACGGTAATTATGTTATCCCATACTACATTCATTTTGAGAATAATAAATTAGCTGTGAACGAGTTTTTGCAGCCTGCTCGGCTCACGTCTCAATAAGGTTCTGATTACTTGCTCATTCCAAGACGGGAGAAAATCAGCAGTAATAACACACCGATCGATATGCCATCTAGCGGACACAACCTTCAGCACGGGCAGGTCATCTGCTTCAGATTTCTAGCTCCAGATTGGGAACGAACTTGAGATCCAGCTGACAGGCCGTCCTGAACCTGTTTCAATTAACGAGGCGGCGCCGTGGCTAGCATAGGAACACTGTTCCCAGCCATTACCCTTCGACATTAAAGTAATGCTTTGCTTGCGTCACTTTCTATGACTTCAAAGCCATATGATCTAGTCTAAGGACTGTTTCAGAGCAGATCACATGGAGGCGGCGGGGGCGATTATTTTTTTGTTTTTATATACCCACAACTCAAAAAATAAATGTATTTAAAGAGACAGTCCTGACTTTACAACCATTATAAAATGTTTCAAACCAATAGAGCCTTTTCCATGACGTAACACATAAATTAAATACATTTTCTTATTTAGAATATCAGTGTCTGTATTTACAAGGTGTTTCTTGTTGTCCTATGTTTGTAGTAGACCAAACCGGATTTTACTTCCCAATAATTTCGTACGTACGAAAAAATATAAATCACGAATTAAAGTAGGCTCTGTTATCGCAAACATCTTACAATGACTGCAAACTCAGGACAGTCCCATTAAACCATATATGCATACTGTAAACCGTGGGGAAAACGCGTGCGTATTAATTTCGCGTCGTTCGCGCCTAACCTGAAGTCACGACAATTTCCAGTTTTCATTTCCACATCCCATTCCTTGTCTCTCCAGCCGCGAAAAGTACTTCTCTTGTAGCCATCCGACCAACATACCTGTCATTCTCTATCAGCTTTTACCTGTAACATATTACCAGCTGTTATTAGGTTAATGTCAAATCATCTTTATTGTTGACGAAGGACGAGTATACCATAAAGAAAAAACCTCAACATTTAAATCGAAATCATGCTTTGACATTTATTTAATACGCAAACTGAATTTGAATTATCCGTCATGTCTGAAAAATCTTGTCTAATGAAAATAGAACTTATTTTTCAAACAAGTTCTTTTAACAAATTTACGCATTCCTGCGGCGAATCGTGAAGCAATAAAACTTTAAAAGGAATCTATCAACCACTCAACGCGTGATTTGTTTCGGTTAATAACCTGTTAGTGTCAAGGTTATTGATGGTGTGATGACGTAGCTCACACACGTATGAAATATCTCGATCTTTAAACGAATAGAAATTCTGTGTACGTTTCTCTTAGTTAGTCCATGCGGCTTAAACTGGTCCTCTCAACCTAGTTCGCTCCAGTGCTTACTAAATCAGAAAAATGTATACCGAGTAACAAAAGAAACGCAAATATTTCAATACACCTAGAGGTAAATTTTCCTGTTAGCTCAGTTAATGGTAGAGTGATGAATTCTCGTACTGAGAGTCCGTGGTTCGAATTCCCTCAGTGGACTGGGTGTGTTCTTAACACAGGAACGCTAGTATAACCTTTTAGCGAATAGTCTCTCATAACTCAGTGTAGAGTGGCTCACTATAACTGTATAATTTATATTTCTTGTATTTATATGCTAAATTTTATTCTGTTGTAATGAGGTGAGGCTTTATTAAAATATCGAGCGGGACGTAGTTCAAGCGGTATCGTGTCCGCCTGTGAAGCGGTCGGTCATGGGATCGATCCTTCTCAGTAGACCCATTTGCAGTTTGGTCAATTTTCCGTTCCAACCAGTGGTCCACAACTGGTTCATCAAAAGCCGTGGTATGTGTTGTCCTGTCTATGGGAAAGCGCATATAAAAAACCCTTGCTGCTTATCGGAAAGAGTAGCCTATGTGGCGGCAGCGGGTTTTCTCTAAAGAAATATGTCAGAATGACCATATCTTTGACGTCCAATAGCCGATGATAAGATAAAAATCAATGTGCTTTAGAGGCGTCGTTAAATAAAACAAACTTTATTTTTTTTACTATCTGGTTATATGTTTGTCTATAACCCATTATCGGCCCCAAATAGTTCAACTGCCCACGGTGATTCAGATCCGTGATGTAGCTTGATTTGCGGGGGTGGGGGTGGGAGACTATGTAACACTGTTGGTATAAAGTGTTCCTACTGGCAGCAGCTAGCGGAGATTTCCCTATTAGCTCAGTTGGTAGTGCACTGGATTAAGGGGCCAGCGTACACTTTTTTGGAAAATGAAAAATGTCGATCAACATTTTTCATTTGGGGATGTACACTTTTAGTGGTTTATCATTAAAATATGTAACATAAATTGATAATTATAAAGTTCATCGGCAATGAAAATGTAAAAACAATTACCCCAAACAACAACAATAAACAAACAAAGACAAAAACAAAAGAAACAAACAAAACCCTACCCCCTCCCCCGCCCCCCAAACAACAACAACAACCCCAAACCATCCTACAAGAAACAAACACTCTGCCCATTGTATGTGACCACTTTATGCAGTTAATTTACAAAATACTGCTAATAATAATACTATCGGGCCACATTTATCAATTCATCTTTAGTGATTTACTGTTTGGTTTGAATATAAAATAAAACCGTAAAACTTGTTTTTGCAAGGAAATTCTCATCAGTTGTCACATAAAAAAGAAAACCGCCTTGAACGAAGACAAAGATTGTTCAGCCTGCTAGCAAGCACTAAATATCATCAAATGTCTTGTAATTTAATAGACGTAAATAAATACCTTTATATAGGCATCAAAATTACAACTTATTAGTACTTTTTCATTTATTAAATATTTCATTTTATATGAAAAGTACAAGTTTTTTCGTGTCACAGAACACCAGGTTGTACAATCTGTGTCTTTATTTACTTGATTTTTTTTATCAGTTGAACATTCTGACTGACTGATTAAACGATATTTGATACTGTCGAACACCAAATTTGATACTTTCAAACTTCAAATTTGATGTTATAACAAATCTGTGTGAAAAAAATCAAAAATCCTGGTTAGGTTGTTAAAATTACTCTTTAGAACTTACCGTAAAAATAAATGTAATTGAATTTAATTCCTTAAGATATATTATACAGTAAAAGTTAAAGTTTTTTGTTTAACGACACCTGTGAAGCCCAACATGGAATCACCTATAAACAGATTGGCATCTTAGGTACTGTATGTTCTTTCTTGTGTCTGTGTGTCGTCACAAACATCCATTAAACTCTATCTTGTGCAGAATGAGATTTGCCAAACCAGTTGTGAGAGTGACAATCCTCCTAAAGACGGAGGGAAGAAGGAAGGGAGGGAAGAAGGAAGGGAGGGAGGGAAGAAGGAAGGGAGGGAAGGAGGAAGGAAGAAATGTTTTATTTAACAACGCACTAACCATATTCCTTTTGAAAGATGGTGTAGGAAGAGTTATCCCCTCCTGGTCAGTGGCAGTCCTCATATCATGGGACCAGTCACGACCTTGTCAAAACCCATTTGGTTTCTGGCGTTTTTCTTTATAAAAGGTTTGATTTTTATTTCATAATGTAAGTTCAGACAATAAAAAAATTGTTTTGTTTAACGACACCACTAGAACACAGATTTATGAATCATCGACTATTGAATGTCAAATACATGGTCATTTTAACATATAGTCTTTTTTTAATTAGTTGCAAGAGATATTTTATCTGCACTATCACACAAACATGATAGCACAAAACACGGCCTTTAATATACCAATCGTGGTGCACTGGCTAGAACCAGAAATTAGCCGATGGGCCCACCGACGGGGATCGATCCCAGATCGACCGCGCATCTAGCGAGCGCTTAACGACTGGGCTATGTCTAGCCCCTCGAATACGTTAATGTTTTGTTGTTCAGAGCTTGTATGTCTACTTGCAGGTTTTGTGTACTCTATTGTCACAGCTGTAAAGTCAAACTGTGCTGTCGATTTGCTTTCTGCACATGCTCCATGTATTTATCGTTGATTGATTGAAATCTTCATCAAGCTGTTTTATTTTGTTGATGTAATGAATTCTAACAGCACTAAAGCATCGTGGCGATTGTTTGATTCAGTCATAAAGCCTTGCTTTCTAGCTGCTAAAAAAAGCTTGTCATAATGCTGAAAACGTATGATCAATGTTTAGTCTAGTGTTGCCTTCACCCCTGGGATAGCCTACTTTGTTGGAAAGCCTGTTTTAAAATGATTGTTATGGATGGTAACTGTTTAGCTTCTAACGCGTAGCTGGATACATTATTTTTGGTTCATATCTCTCATACAGAACCTTCCGTGTTCTCTGCTGTTGCAGAGTTTTGAAGTACGTTTGTTAATGTACAGTTTTAATATCGGATATCCGTATTTTGGAAGCTATCTTACCGCTACGGTATAAAATATCGTGAAGTCATCGTAAGCTATGAAGTCACTATGACACCCGTAATAGCTTACGACGGTTTTACGATATCGCTAGGACAGCTTCGAAAATATCAACCTAATTGGGGGGTTTTCAATTTGTATCGATGTACAAAGGATTTTGTTTCTGTTTTACCACATATTGCTTCAGGTCGCATAGTATCAAAGAAGAGAGTTCCATTGTCAAAGTTTGTGTCAAATATTTACGGAGTAAACGCATCTGTGGGTGTGATTGGTAGTAATATGTGACATTGATTATTTGTGCAAATACTATTATCCACTGACAATAAATAAATACACTTTTTTTGTTATATAGTTGTTATGCAGTATATACCAGAGGTTGAAACTAATGCGGGGTACCCCACAAAATGGAACTGCAATTTTCAGCAAAAATAACGGTTGCTATTAAAAACATTAATTACATCTCTTAAATGGTATGTGACAGGTAGATTAGATGTGGATTGCTACGATTTTTATTGCTGTATTTCCTGGACGTGTTGATACGCTGCTTATATCAGTTTTATTAGTATACGTTAACTTTATCGGCAATAGGAATTGATTTGGTCTATTAGAACCTTCACGGATGTGTATAACGATTGCAATGGATAGACGATAATAAAGGCAGGTGCCCGTTCGCCAATCCTGTTTTCTAAAAATAGAAATAATTAGTACATAATATTTTGTTAAATATCTAAAAAAAATATCGGTGAAATAGTATTATCAGTTGTTAGTGGCGATAGCAGTTTTTTCATTGTGAAGAAGCCGAAACTTAAGCGAGCGCTTGACGTTTGTAACATATTCATTAGGCCGACCGATCGCGAACAAGTTGACTGGTACCATCGTTTTCTATCACATCACAATTATCGAACGTTATGAGCAAAAACCAGTCTAGAGAACGACCGCGATCGCTCGCTCTCCTGAACATCGAAATATTATTTTTTTTGAAAGAAAAGAAATTACTTTTAACATTTAACACTTTAGTTTCAGTTTTAATTTTTCAACATTGTTTCATTTTCGTAATGAATGTAACACTTTTTAACTAGAGAAAATCGTCAAACTTTAGGCAAATGGCTACGTTTTGTTTTACATTACTTCGCGACCGGGTCACAGTTCATTTATCAATTTTATTTTATGTCAAAATCGTCTACAATTTCACTTTAAACTAATTTTTAAAATGTCCAACGATATTTTTTTGACTGTTAATAATATTTGAAATAAATTGGTTTTTACTTTCAAGTATACTTTATTTTGTACAACGGAACTATATTTATTGCGGAACAATCCAGTGGTGTGTACTATTCTGTTTGTAGGGTGGTGCATATAAAAGATCAACTGATATTAAAAAATGTAGCCGGTTTACTCTCTAAGACTGTATGTCAGAATTACTAAATGTTTGACATCCAATAACCGATGATTAATAAATCAATGAGCTCTGGTGGTGTCGTCAAACAAAAACAAACTAACGTTTTTTTACGTACCAACCACAGGTATTTGATGACCCCAATAGACTTTTTTCTTTACATACAAAGAAGAATAAACATAAACACTTAACAGTTATATAACATAGAGAAATGTTATATTTTTTGCCACCTATGATAGATATCTTATCTCGTGAAAACTGCAATTTCATATTACACTCGTTGCTCCATGGCGACCAGAGAGATACGATTACAGATTACACTCGGTGTTATATCGATCATATCTGACAATAAACATGAAATATTCTCTACATATATTGTTTAAAAAAGTACTTCATGCGCACCATGGCTACGTGATCCCTGTGGAAATAATACTGTCTGCCAACAGTATGAATGAATGAATGTTTAACGACACCCCAGCACGAAAAATACATCGGCTATTGGGTGTCAAACTATGGTAATGCAAACAAATAAAGTGATGATCAACATCAATATAAGAATTCAAGATTTAAACAAAAACAGTGTAAAGAACTGTGCAAAAATACAAATATCACAGATAGATACTGACTGTTACTTAAAATTAAAATTTTGTGCTGTATTGGCCACTCTCAAAGAGAATGTTACACCCCTGCACCACGGTGAGGTTACAGCACGCGCAGGGGCCAAAAAGTAATGTAAGTAAGAATTGAACAGAGATCATTCAGCGCCGTTATAGCTTTATGTTCAGTCAACGCCGTATATATAAAAATACACACCTATTAAAGGCGCAGACCCTAGTTTTAGCCTGTGAACATGAACACTAAGTTTAGTCAATCTACAAACATGTAACACATTTGGATAAAGTTTAACAGAGAGAAGCTAAAGTATCTGATGTTTAAACGGGGAAATGCGTTTAAAAATAACTAGAACTTGTCTCAATAACCATTACTTCTCAGATGAACGTGCGTTTTTACAATAATAAAAATTGCATTTGGAGTATTACAAAAACATGGATGACCAGAACCACTTCAGATGAACGAAAAGTAATATTCTAAATAATAAAATGTAATTATTTCGAATTTAATTGATCAAAAACAACTTTAAAGGTGAAAAATACGTCGTAATGTTTAAAAACTAGGGTAGGTAATATTTTCATATATGTCGACTAACAGAGACTTTTTAACGACTGTAATTACATATTAAATATATTTTTTTAAATAAAATATTAGTGGTTTGTATATTAAACGTGTTTCTGGTCACCCTAGTGTTTGTACTAGGTCAAACTTTATTTTATTTCCTAATATACTAGTATATTGTTTTCGTACATCCGAAATTATTTGAATTACAAATCAAGTTTGGACTATTTGCAAATAGCAGGTCGATCTCGACTGAACTACTTGAATATACAAATATTGCTATTCTAAACAAGAAAATATATTTAATATGATTGGAATACCAGTCGTTAAAATGTTATTAGTTGAAACATTTTACAATTTAGGCTAAATTGTAAAATGTTTTCAACTAATAACATTTTAGCAACATCAGAATAGTCCCTTTAATATGTGTAATCTTTAATATGTTTAATCAATCTTGAGAATGGCAGTCCTCCAGAAATACAGACAGGTCAGTCCTGGGAAGTAGCAGTCATCCTATAGACAAAACACACGATAGTGCTTTATGGTAGTGGCAGTCCTCCAGGGATACAGACAGGTCAGCCCTGGGAAGTAGCAGTTCTATAAACAAAGCACACGATAGTGCTTTATGGTAGTAGCAGTCCTCCAGGGATACAGACAGGTCAGCCCTGTAAAGTAGCAGTCCTATAAACAAAGCACACGATAGTGCTTTAGGGTAGTAGCAGTCCTCCAGGGATACAGACAGGTCAGCCCTGTAAAGTAGCAGTCCTATAGACAAAGCACACGATAGTGCTTTATGGTAGTGGCAGTCCTTGCTTTATGGTAGTGGCAGTCCTCCAGGGATACAGACAGGTCAGCCCTGTAAAGTAGCAGTCCTATAAACAAAGCACACGATAGTGCTTTATGGTAGTAGCAGTCCTCCAGGGATACAGACAGGTCAGCCCTGTAAAGTAGCAGTCCTATAGACAAAGCACACGATAGTGCTTTATGGTAGTGGCAATCCTTGCTTTATGGTAGTGGCAGTCCTCCAGGGATACAGACAGGTCAGCCCTGGGAAGTAGCAGTCCTATAGACAAAGCACACGATAGTGCTTTATGGTAGTGGCAGTCCTTACTTTATAGTAGTGGCAGTCCTCCAGGGATACAGACAGATCAGCCCTGTAAAGTAGCAGTCCTATAGACAAAGCACACGATAGTGCTTTATGGTAGTGGCAGTCCTTACTTTATGGTAGTGGCAGTCCTCCAGGGATACAGACAGGTCAGCCCTGTAAAGTAGCAGTCCTATAGACAAAGCACACGATAGTGCTTTATGGTAGTGGCAGTCCTCCAGGGATACAGACAGGTCAGCCCTGTAAAGTAGCAGTCCTATAGACAAAGCACACGATAGTGCTTTATGGTAGTAGCAGTCCTCCAGGGATACAGACAGATCAGCCCTGTAAAGTAGCAGTCCTATAGACAAAGCACACGATAGTGCTTTATGGTAGTGGCAGTCCTTGCTTTATGGTAGTGGCAGTCCTTGCTTTATGGTAGTGGCAGTCCTCCAGGGATACAGACAGGTCAGCCCTGTGAAGTAGCAGTCATCCTATAGACAAAGAACACGATAGTGCTTTATGGTAGTGGCAGTCCTTACTTTATGGTAGTGGCAGCCCTCCAGGGATACAGACAGGTCAGTCCTGTAAAGTAGCAGTCCTATATACAAAGCACACGATAGTGCTTTATGGTAGTAGCAGTCATCCAGGGATACAGACAGATCAACCCTGTAAAGTAGCAGTCCTTATAGACAAAGCACACGATAGTGCTTTATGGTAGTAGCAGTTCTTGCTTTATGGTAGTGGCAGTCCTCCAGGGATACAGACAGGTCAGCCCTGGGAAGTAGCAGTCCTATAGGCAAAGCACACGATAGTGCTTTATGGTAGTAGCAGTCCTTGCTTTATGGTAGTGGCAGTCCTCCGGGGATACAGTGAATGAATAAGTGAATGAGACAGAGAGAGAGAGAGAGAGAGAGAGAGAGAGAGAGAGAGAGAGAGAGAGAGAGAGAGAGAGAGAGAGAGAGAGTAAGTATGTGGTGTTGAGAGAGAGAGAGAGAGAGAGAGAGAGAGAGAGAGAGAGAGAGAGAGAGAGAAAAGAGTGTGTGTGTGTGTGAGAGAGAGAGAGAGAGAGAGAGAGAGAGAGAGAGAGAGAGAGAGAGAGAGAGAGAGAGAGAGAGAGAGAATGAGTGTGTAGTTGAGAGAGAGAGAATGAATGAATGTGTGCGTCTGTGTGTGTTTGCGTTTGTGTATGAGTGTGTGTTTATGTGTGCGTGCGCGCGCGTGTTACAGTTATAATTATTATCATTATAGCCAGTGATCTCAACAGCTGGACGAATCCCAGTCCTTAAAGACTCACCAAGAGAACCTCTATGCTTGTATGTGTCGTGTAGGGTGTTGTACTGGTATATATAACACACTTAAGACACGTCCGTACTGTGATAAACACAACTTGATCACGATTCTGTCAGTGAACACTAATTACTTATACATTAATGGTTTTCGAATAAACTCATAATTACAGTGCTAAAAGCACGGCAGTGTCGTGGACCGGAGTACAATATTTCGCAAACCCAGCCGCGCATGGAAACACAGCTTAATTAGAACCGCGGCTGTGACGATCACAGGCCTCGGTGGTGTCGTCGTTAAGTCATAAGGCATGAGGCTGGTAGGTACTGGGTTCGCAACTCAGTACCCAGAGCGAGTTTTTTTTTTTTTTAACAATTCAGTGGGTAGATATAAGACCATTACACCCACTTCTATCTGACTAACAACTAGTCACTAATCCATTTTCTTGGATAGATAGCTCAGATAGCTCTGTGTGTGTGTGTGTGTGTGTGTGTGTGTGTGTGTGTGTCCAGGACAGCGTGCTTGAATAAGCTGAATGAATGAAATGTGACGATCAAAATTGCAATGGCTGTTGATCGCCTCGATCTAAATTGTTGATTTAAGTCTAATTGGTGCTGGCTTCGTTTTCCAGTGCAAGCCCCAGTGGCGTAGTGATTATAATATAGTCATCATCATCGATATCATCATCATCATCATTATCATCATCATCACATCATCATCATCACCATCATCATCATCATCATCAGCAGCAGCAGCAGCATCACCATACTCATCATTACCATCACCACCACCACAACCACCATCATCATCATCATCACCACCACCATCATTATCATTATCAACATCATAATCATCACCATCATCATCATGTCATCATCACCACCACCACCACCATCATCACGACCATCATTATTATTATCATCGTCATCGTCATCATCATCATCATCATCAATATCATCATTCTATCAGTATAATACAAATAGCACTCGCTTCAAGTGCAATGGGCGATTTTAAGATCATTCAACTTCATGAATTAATCAAAGTTATTTGACCATAGAAAAAGTCAGAACTCAATCCAGATTTCGCCCAGACTTTACTGATCATCGTTTCAGTATGCACAGAAGGGTTAGTGATCGGTACATTGATGAACACGACCGCTATGGTGGTGGGTGGGTAATGGTGTGGAAAGGATCAGCTAGGTTAGGAAAACCAATCTCCATGTCATGCCCAGAGAAGCATCGCCAGGTATCCCTTACAGAGATGGATTACTAGACACTCACGTTCCCCCAACCGCAGGTGTTTTATGACTTGGTTTTATCTGATGGATGTCAATGCACAACACATCCTGTAAGGTTAATGACTGTCGCCAACAGAAAACCACAGTGCAGATAAAATGTCAGCTCGGTATCGGCGTTTCAGACAAATTAAACAAGCGCGGTGCATGCTGCGACTAGGCACTTCACACCACCAGGTCCAGACACACACTCAACAGGACCTCAGGGCGGCACGTAGCCCAGTGGTAAAGCGCTCGCTCGATGCGCCGTCTGTCTGGGATCCATCCCCGTCGGTGGGCCCATTGGGCTTTTTCTCGTTCCAGCCAGTGCACCACGACTGGTATATCAAAGGCCGTGGTATATACTACCCTGTCTGTGGGATTGTTCATATAAAAAATCCCATGTTGCTAATCGAAAGGAGTAGCCCATGAAGTGGCGATAGCGGGTTTCCTCTCTCAATATCTGTATGGTCCTTTATCTGAAGCCATATAACCGTAAATTAAATGTGTTGTGTGCTTCGTTAAATAAAACATATCTTTTTTTTTTCTTTCTACAATACCTAAAGAATGATTTGGAATGTGAGACGACAATGTCAGACTGTTATTGTGGAAAGAGGTTCTCACACATAAATACTAGTATTGACGTCGTTGTGGTGGTCCTTATCTGTATTGATCTTTACGTGTTATGGCTAAAAACAGAGTTTTGAGGGGGCGGATCCGGTGCCTTGTAGGTCATTTCCCCCCACTCTTTAAATCGACGGTTTCTTGAAATTTTACATTCATTAAACATGCAACTGTTGCACATTAGTATTATTTGGTGATTAAAGGAAGGAAGGAATTTATTTAACGACGCACTCAACACATTTTATTTACGGTTATATGGCGTCGGACATATGGTTAAGGACCACACAGATATTGAGAGAGAACACCCGGTGTCACCACTTCATAGGCTACTCTTTTCGATTAGCAGCAAGGGATCTTTTATATGCACCATCCCACAGAGAGGATAGCACATACCACGGCATTTGATATACCAGTCGTGGTGCACTGGTTAGGTATTTGGTGATTAAAGAGACAATCTCGAGTTTGCTGCGTTATAAGATGTGTTCGACTATATACAATATTATAATTAGTATTACATATTAAATAGTTGTTGTTGTTTAGAATATCAGTATCTATACATTCACTGTGTTTTTGACCGTCCTAATATTTGTAAGTAGCCCAAACTGGATATGCTATCCCAGTAATTTCGTACGTACGGAATATACATGTATATATATAGTAGGAGATAAAATGAAGTTTGACCTGATACCAAAATTAGAGCAGTCAGAAACACGTTTAATATATAGCCACTAATATTTTATTTAGAAAAATATATTTAATATGTAATTACAGTTATTATAATGTCTTGGTCGACATCATCGTAATAGTCGCCGAAAACCAAGGACAGTCCTAATAATATCGAATACAGATCTGGAACGTTGAGTAGTATATTAGTTTTATGCCAATCTCAAGGCGCGTGAACCGCAGCTGGATATATCTATGGAAAACTATTATCTTCGTCGTCGTCGTCGTCATCATCATCATCATCATTATCATCATCATCATCATCAGTGTCGTCAACATATTCATCATCATTTAATATCATTATTTGCTTTGAGTTTAATACATTGCATAATACAACATATAGAATATATGCAATATGTACACATTCAATACAAATATGGGTGTGATTTAATACCAAAAAACCCATGTAGAGATAAAAGTGATACAATATTTATTTCCGACATTAACTTGTTTCTTGTAGCACCTAATCTCTAATTGTATTCGCCTGCACTAAAAATGTTTCTAGATTATTCACTTCCTTGTTACTGCCGGCGGTTACTAACTGTATGAAACGATAAACACTTGAGCGTTTACAATACTAATTACTTATACATTAATGATTTTCACGACCATCATTATGATGATCAAAATCAAACTCTAAAGGTAATTTTACCATCATATGAGAAATCTACCATCACAACAAGTACGTCTCACCTAAGTAATGGATTTATTCCTGTTTATCCTAGCGGTGTGCTTTCCGTCATTAACGCGCAACACACCTGAACCAACGTTGGTGATGCATTAAGAATTGTCCATTAAATAAAACACAAAACAAAAGCACATGTGTCGTGTACAGATCTGAGCCAAATATATCAATTACCCTGCTCTGAATGAAATGTTTGTTTTGTTTAACCACCCACTAGAGCACATTGATTAATTAATCATCGGCTATTGGATGTCAAACATTTAATCATTCTGACACGTAGTCATCAGAGAAAACCCGCAACATTTTTCCTAATGCAGCAAGGGATCTTTTATATGCATTTTCCCACACACAGGAAAGCGTATACCACGACCTTTGACCAGTTGTGGTGCACTGGTTGGAACGAAAAAAAAAATCAGTTCAATGGATCCACCGACGTGGTTCGATCCTACGACGCAAGCACCTCAAGCGAGCACTCAACCGACAAAACTAAACCCGCACCACTGCTCTTAAAGAGACTATACAGAGCGTCATCCTGAATTGTTGGGGGCGGGACGTAGCCCAGCGGTAAAGCGCTCGCTTGATGCGCGGTCGGTTTGGGATCGATCCCCGTCGGTGGGCCCATTGGGCTATTTTTCGTTCCAGCCAGTGCTGGTACGACTGGTATATCAAAGGCCGTGGTATGTGCTATCCTGTCTATGTGATGGTGCTTACAAAAGATAACTTGCTACTAATGAAAAAATGTAGCAGGTTTCCTCTCTAAGACTATACGTTTGACATCCAATAGCCGATGATTAATAATCAATGTGCTCTAGTGGTGTCGTTAAACAAAAACAAATTGTTTTGCTGAACTGTTGCATTGTAAGACGTTTCCGACTAATAACATTTTGTAACGACTGGTATTACATATTAAATAAATCTTCTTCTTTAGAATATCACTGTCTGTATATTCAAGGTGTTTCTGGTCGTCCTAAGTAGCCCTACCTGGATTTTCACCTAAATAATTGCGTACGTACAAACAAATATATAGTGCAAACTCTAGGACGATCAGAAACATATTTAATATACAACCACTGATATTTTATTTACAAAAATATATTAGACGTGTAATTACAGTCGTTAAAAAGTCTATGTTGTTCGACATCATCTTAAAAATGGGCGAAAACTCAAGATAGGCTAGTCCATTTAACTGATATTGTCTTCATAGTTTGCAAATCAAAGCCAAAATAATAAATTAAGACATAACCAGACATTGATTTCGTTTTCGTTATTAACAAGTCTAAACAAAAATTATCAGACAATATTGGGTTTGCCATTATGATCTACGTATTTGATTATATTGGAGTTTTCTTAGTGATTTACAGCCAAACAGATTAGGTTATATTGGTTTTGTCTCATTAGTTTACATGTATCAACTAAAATATCGGTTTATATTGGAATTATATTTCATGCCTTTCAGATCGAAACAAAAGATATCGGGTTATGTTTTTTACTTTCGAAGTTTACACAATGATCTAAGCCAAAAATATCAATATTATACTGCAATTCTCTTTGTGGTCTAAAATGACAAAAATATCAGGTAACTTTTGGGATTGCCTTCGTGATTTAACAAATTTGAAGCCACAACGATCGGGTTATATTTGGATCGTCTTGGTAGTTCAACATAACAGAACCAAAACATAACAGGTTAATATTGCGATTTTCCAAAAGATAGAAAAAACTGTTTGTACTGGAATTGTCGTGATGTGGTAGTCTTCTTGTAGGTGGCGTCAGGGTACAGTGACCTAGACAGTGGCAGTCTTCTTGTAGGTGGCGTCAGGGTACAGTGACCTAGATAGTGGCAGTCTTCTTGTAGGTGGCGTCAGGGTACAGTGACCTAGACAGTGGCAGTCTTCTTGTAGGTGGCGTCAGGGTACAGTGACCTAGATAGTGGCAGTCTTCTTGTAGGTGGTGTCAGGGTACAGTGACCTAGATAGTGTAGGTGAAAATTAAAGTTAAAGTTTGTTTTGTTTGACGACACCACTAGGGTACATTGATTTATTAATAATCGGCTATTCGATGTCAAACATTCGGTAAATGCGACATATAGTCTTAGAGAGGAAACCTGCTACATTTTTCCATTAGTAGCAAGGGATCTTTTATATGCACCATCCCACGGACAGAATAGCACATACCACGGCCTTTGATATACCAGTCGTGTTGCACTGGCTTCCTGTAGATGAATACTAGTAACCTGACAGCGATTCGCGGAAACAAACACAAACTTTACCCAAAAAACAAACAAATCGACTCTGCCTTGTGCGGAGATATGAGTACGAACACGATGACGGTTTTGTTCAGATTACAGATGTAAGCCAATGATATGTCATATTGCGATTGACATGGTTTAAGACATGGTTTAAAACCCTAAACAAAAACACCTACCAATCACCACCAATAAACAAAATACAAAAAACACATCAAAATAAATAATCGTAAAAAAATAATAATTATAAAAAACAAAAAATCTAATTATACCTGTATTAGAATTGTGATTGTCATTTACAGATATAATCCTAAATATCATGCCTTGATGATTTACAGATATCTGTAAAAAAAAAGAAGTTATTTCATTTGATTTTATTGGTGTTGGGATTAGACAATCTTGCGTGCTTTTCCGACATACCACGAGCAGCTGTCACAAAATGCTCTTAGCGTAAATGACATAAACAAGCTGCTGTAATCAGCAAAAACCCCCAAAAACCAACAACAACAAAACAAAACACAAAAACACACCAACCAACCAAACAAAAAGACGTTAGGCAGTTGGCGTGATTGCACACGACAGCATATGATAAACATAATACCTCGCATGTGACATATAACGATTAAGCTGCAATGTAAAATCATTAAAAAATGTATGAGTGTTTACCACCAAGATATGGGACCCCGGTAACTCGAACAAAGTTTGTTTTGTTTAACGACACCATTAGAGCACATTGATTTATTAATCATCGGCTATTGGATGTCAGACATTTATAGTAATTGTAACATATAGTTTTAGAAAAAGGAAACCCGCTACATTTTGCCATTAGTAGCGAGGGATCTTTTATATGCACCAACCCCCACAGGCAAGATAGCACATACCACGGCCATTTGTGTAAATCCGGTGGTGCACTGGCTGGATCGAGAAGTAGTCCAATGGGCTCACCGGTAGTTCGGACAAATGATGCTGTGAGCTGCATGTTCTTCATGGGGCCGAATAGTTTCTGAATGTCAGACTGTTTTTCTGTTTTCTATTTCACAAAACATCGTAAGTTTACGTCTGCGACTAGCAGTTATACCAGGCATGCATTTACAAGTGTTTGGCATCTATTTCACGGGCCCATTGGGCTATTTCTCGTTCCAGCCAGTGCACCACGACTGGTATATCAAAGGACGTGGTATGTGCTATCCTGTCTGTGGGATGGTGCATATAAAAGATCCCTTGCTGCAAATCGAAAAGAGTAGCCCATGAAGTGGCGACAGCGGGTCTCCTCTCTCAATATCTGTGTGATCCTTAACCATATGTCTGACGTCATATAACCGTAAATAAAATGTGTTGAATGCGTCGTTAAATAAAACATTTCTTTCTTTCTATTTCACGGAGAAAATTACATCATTACTAAAGATGAAGCATTTTAAAGACAAAATAAAATAAAATACGTGCACTTTGAATTATATTTGTTGTACTATAATAGTAATAAACATTGTGGTTTTGTCGTAGATTTACGTTTACGTGCAAAACTAGGCTTACGATGTTTTGTGAAATTGGGCCCTGGTAGTGGGGACAATGCTGCAGGAAATGACCAATTCTCAGATATACGACTTACAGACTGTGTGTGTGATTGTGTGTGTGTGTGTGTGTATGATTGTGTGTGTGTGTGTGTGTGTATGATTATGTGTGTGTGTGTATATATGTATATGATTGTGTGTGTGTGTGTGTGTGTGTGTTGTGTGTGTGTGTGTGTGTGTGTGTGTGTGTGTGTGTGTGTGTATGATTGTGTGTGTGTGTGTGTGTGTGTGTATATATATGATTGTGTGTGTGTGCTTTGTGTGTATGATTGTATGTGTGTGTGTATATGATTGTGTGTGTGTGTGTATATATATGATTGTGTGTGTGTGTGTGTGTGTGTGTTTGTATGTTTGTGTGTATGATTGTATGTGTGTGTGTATATGATTGTGTGTGTGTGTATATGATTGTGTGTGTGTGTGTGTGTGTGTGTGTATATGATTGTGTGTGTGTGTGTATATGATTGTGTGTGTGTGTGTATATGATTGTGTGTGTGTGTATATGATTGTATGTGTGTGTGTATATGATTGTGTGTGTGTGTGTATATGATTGTGTGTGTGTGTGTGTATATGATTGTATGTGTGTGTGTGTGTATATGATTGTGTGTGTGTGTGTATATGATTGTGTGTGTGTGTGTATATGATTGTGTGTGTGTGTGTATATGATTGTGTGTGTGTGTGTATATGATTGTATGTGTGTGTGTATATGATTGTGTGTGTGTGTGTATATGATTGTGTGTGTGTGTGTATATGATTGTATGTGTGTGTGTATATGATTGTGTGTGTGTGTGTGTATATGATTGTGTGTGTGTATATGATTGTGTGTGTGTGTGTGTGTGTGCTTTGTGTGTATGATTGTGTGTGTGTGTGTATATGATTGTGTGTGTGTATGTATATGATTGTATGTGTGTGTGTATATGATTGTGTGTGTGTGTGTATATGATTGTATGTGTGTGTGTATATGATTGTGTGTGTGTGTGTATATGAT